>NC_138375.1:74879711-74941795 GCF_054177405.1 Leptonychotes weddellii | reverse complement strand
TTACAAATTCAAATCCTCAGTTGCACAATTCACATTTCATGTGTTCAATAGAACGTATCCATCATCACCGAAAGTTCTATTGGACAGGACTGCTAGAGTAGATGGAAAGAAAGAAATAGATATTAAATTTTTTAAACTCTTAGAAAATAGCCCAAGTGGGGGTGCCTCCGTGGCTCATTTGGTTAAGCATCCAACTCTTGATTTAGACTCAGGTCACGATCTCCGTCATGAGATTGAGGCCCACATTGGTGTCCGTGCTGGGTTTGGAGCCTGCTTGGGATTCTATCTCCCTCTCCCTCTGCCCCCACCCCACCATGCTTGCTCTCTCTCTCAAAAAAAAAAAAAAAAAAATAGAGCCCTAAATGACCTTCATTTTACTAAAAAATAATAACAAAAAATCTTGAGTAAGAAGAGGACTTTAGAGAGTATTTATAAATTGAGAGTATAGCTGTTCACCTGAATTGAAAGCATAATGTAATATATAATTTTTTGTTCTTTGTCAGTGAAATAAAGAATACAAAGAGAGTACCATTAGGCTATTAAACATTACAATCATTGAAAAATAGAGAAATTAGATCTGTATTACTAAATATTCAATGTCATGAGATCTTTGACATGGTTTTCTTTTTAAAGGAAGAAAATATATTGATAAAATTTTGTTGATTAGCTTTATATTTTTTTGAAGGGAATTTCATTAGAATTCTAATAAAACTCTGAAAGACTTTGTCCGCAGGATATTCATTGAATTGTTTGTATGTCACAAATTACTGGGTTCATGTTTTTCAGGTCTTGCCTTTACAATGAAAATTTTTGCCATCAAATTTCAAAAAATATTATTGGCACAAAAGTGCTCCACCTGACCCTGCTCAAATTTTTCTTTAATTTAGTGGAAAGTGAAGTGCGACATCTGAGCCAAAAGTAAGTTTAATCACAAAGAAAAAATTTTCTGTATTTATATTGTTTTATGTACCATTTTTCTAATTTATGTACATCCAAAGAGTCACCTTGTTTTCTAGTTTAGATTTATGTTTTGGTTTTTTTTTAGGATTTTATTTATTTGACAGAGCAAGAGAGCACAAGCAGGGGGAGCGTCAGAGAGAGAGGGAGAACCAGGCTCCCCGCTAAGCAGGGAGCCTGACATAGGGCTGGATCCCAGGACCCTAGGGTCATGACCTGAGCCGAAGGCAGATGCTTAACCGACTGAGCCACTCAGGTGCCCCTAGTTTAGATTTATTTTTAAAACATAGTTGCAGACATAGTTCTTCAGTGGCAATAAAGTTTTTTATGTTCTTTATGTGTCTTTAGTTCACATTTTTGTTTTTCACTAACTTAGACATTTGGATAGGTAAGATTTTGTTTTATTTTTCAGGGTTTATGTTTTTTTCAATTCTTAAGTAATTTAATACTTAAATAAAAGTTCCACTAGGGTTTTTTTTAACACTGACTCTATAATATTCATGATAAGTTTTGTGTATGCTCTAAAACATGCAGTTAGATTACTCTGTGCGTGTATTTGTTGGTCATTATATTGAATTGTGGACTCTTTATATTTTGTTCTTTATTATAACTGTATGTTGTAATCTTCATATTTTATGCCTTTTCTATATTTAGAAACCACTAGATCTTTTTGTATTATGGCAAGAGATATTATGCCTAATAACTATAGTGATCAAATTGGCATAAAGATATACTTTGATTCATATTTTCATTAGGTTGTATGACTGGTCAGATTCTCAGAGTCTGAAAATAACAGGAAAGGCAATTCTTCTTGAAATCTTTTGGTCAGGAAATGAGGCCTCTGGGCTTTTGACCAAACCAGTAAATATGCTTTTGGAGTGGACTATATATTCTCACAAGGAAAAATGCAAGTCTAATGATGTAAGTAGAATTGATTTACAAACGAATAATGGCCTATGAAGAAGTACATCTTTGAGTTATGCCTCTTTTGTCTTTATTCTTTGAACAATTTGAATAAAACTAAAATCTACCCAAATGTGTCATTGTTTTCTATTTAGTTTACTTAGTTTTATTGTAAAAGATCCTTAGAGGCTGGCTTCTTCATCATCACACATTTGGATATAGTAGCTAGGGACAGTTATTTGATCATTAGTCCTAAGAAATCTGTATTCACTTAGCATTCTAGATTTTTTACTTTTGTATATTTCAATTCATAAGGAACCTATGATTTTAAAATTTGAGTTCATACAATTTTTTTTTTTATACAAATAAAAAGTTCAACTTGTTTTTAAAACTGCCTTTGTGGTTGTTAGCAGTTATTTCTTCATAAGTATATCTTGCTTGTCATTAGAAATTTAATGTACAGTGATTTTAGTGTATTACCTACCTGAAGGTAGTTGGGAAGATTAAATGCACTGAAATATGTGAAGTGCATAGCAATATACTGTGCCATGTTTTGCGTTTATAATTACTATTAGTCACCTTTCTCCTCTTCAAAATAATCACCTTTGGGACTTTATTTTCTGCTTTTTTGTGTTATAGCATTGATTTCTGCTCATAATATTTTAATTCTTCCCTTTTACTTTTATGTCTTGATTATTTGGATCTGTTTTTCATTTTAGTCTTTATTTCTAATAAATATACTCAAAATAAATTGCCTTTGAATACAAATTGAGATTTATGTACAGGTTTTGATACCTACATCTATTGTGCTGTTAATGTGTTTTTCAGTGTTTTTTATTGTCATTTATGAATTCTCCTTTGATTCAAGAAATACTTTAAGATGTTTTAAAACTTCTAAGTGGGTGAATTTTTGTTATGATTAGTAGATTTTGTTTGCCTGTGCTTTTTTAAACATTTTAATAGTAAATTGGTCTAAAAATGAGCCCTATAATGATTTCTGCCTTCTGAAATTAACTGAACTTTCCTTTTTGACTCCATGTATGGTTACACAATGTGTTTTCTATGTTTTACATTGCTCTGTATCATTTATTATTTAAAGATTGATTTATTTGAGGGCACCTGGGTGGCTCAGTCGTTAAGCATCTGCCTTCGGCTCAGGTCATGATCCCAGGGTCCTGGGATCCAGCCCCGCATCGGGCTCCCTGTTCCGCGGGAAGCCTGCTTCTCCCTCTCCCACTCCCCCTGCTTGTGTTCCCTCTCTCTCTGTGTCTCTCTCTGTCAAATAAATAAATAAAATCTTAAAAAAAAAAAAGATTTGAGAGAGAGAGAGAGAGCACAAGTACAGGGAGGAGCAGAGGGAAAGAGAGAGGGAGAGAAACAGACTCCCCGCTGAGCAGGGATTCCCACCACCCTGCCTGATCCCAGGACCCTGAGATCATGACCTGAGCCAAAATCAAGAGTCGGATGCTCAACCGAGTCACCCAGGAGCCCTACTCTCTATCATCTTTTATGTCAAGTTAAATAATTGCTTTAGTCAAACTCTTCGTAATTTACTTCATGAATTTATCCCCCCCCCCCCCTTTAAATCATCTGTACTGTGTATATAGTGATGCATAGTGGTTTGGGTGGAGAATTCTGGTGTCAGATGGCCATAAAGTATTCTTTCTCAAGGAAAATTCCTACATAGTTTATCTTCTCACATTTCCTCTGATCTGTTTTCTCTGCTTGACTTTTTTTAGTTCCAATTAAACTTATGTTACACCTTCTCCTTTTTCCTCTGCTTTTTCATTCTCATCTAGATTTTCAGGTTTTCTTCTGTACATGGAGCATTCTGGGTAGTGTCTTTTCATTTAATTTTTAGTTCACTAGTCTCTTTTCAGCTATGTCTAATATGTTGTTAAACATGACTATTACATTTTTGGCAGTTTTCGACTTTTTTGCTTCCTAATTACTATACATGTTTTTATGGTTTCTAGTTCCCTACAAAATTTTCAAGGTTTTCTTTTGTCTTTTAATGTGGCAGTAATAGTTAATTTATAGTTTATGTATGACTGTTTCATATTTGAAGTCTTTGTGAATCTGTTTCTAACTGTTGTTTCTGCTATTTCCTTCTCTTGTGTTTTTTATATTCTCTTACAAGCTAGTTATCATTTACTGTATGCCATAAAGTGCATTTGAAAAATTATTTGTACAAACGGTAACATGGCAAATGCACCAAATATCTTTCTCCAGAGAGAATTTCTGTTGCTAGGTTTGAGGGTCCCTGGTAGTCCCAAGTGAAGTACAGAGCTACAAATACATGTTTTTTTCTATTGTGTATTAGGCCTTGGACTATGACTTTTATACTCCTTTTCCTCTAGGCTCCACAAAACCACACTTCAGTCTCTCAGCTCTTTCTTTGGGGTCAGCAAGTGTCCTTAGGGCAAAGTCAGCTAGTTTTGAGTGACTCATTTGGCTCCTTACCTTCTCCTAGATCTTGGCGTAGCAATTCTTTATAACTTTCCAGAAGTTATGTTATCTTTCCAGAAGATGTTTTATATATTGTATTCAACATTTTCAGTTTTCTTTTATAAGGTCATTTATTTGAAATAGTTATGCCTCCATTATCAGAAACAGAAGCCATTGCTGGTTTTTAAAAATTCTGTTTAGAGGGTTGCCTGAGGCTTATAAAAAGAAAATTCTTGGGCGCCTGGGTGGCTCAGTTGGTTAAGCGACTGCCTTCGGCTCAGGTCATGGTCCCGGAGTCCTGGGATCGAGTCCCACATCGGGCTCCCGGCTCGGCGGGGAGCCTGCTTCTCCCTCTGACCCTCTCCCCTCTCATGCTGTTTCTCTCTCTCTCTCTCTCAAATAAATAAATAAATAAAATCTTAAAAAAAAAAAAGAAAATTCTTTCAATTTTTCTTTAATTTGGCATTAGAAAGGGAGAATTATTTCTGGGTATAGCTAGTTTTTGTGACCAAGTAATTGTATTATGTGGCAGTAACCACGTGAGTAGCGATTATTTTGTACATGTCTTATTTTTTTTTAAGATTTTATTTATTTATTTGACAGAGAGAGACACAAGCAGGGGGAGGGGAGAGGGAGAAGCAGGCTTCCCTCAGAGCAGGGAGCCTGATGTGGGGCTCGATCCCAGGACCCTGGGATCATGACCTGAGCCGAAGGCAGACGCTTAACGACTGAGCCACCCAGGCGCCCTGTACATGTCTTATTTAAAAAGAAATAAGATTATACACACATGTAAACTGAAATTACTCAACATAATAGAACTATCTATGTTTCATTGCCAATTGAGTTTCATACTTTTATAATACTTCTAAGATAAAACTGATAACATTCTTATTAATTAATATGTCTTTTTATGTACTTTTTAGACCACAGAATCATTGGGGATAGAAAATATTTTCTCATTATGGAGCATTTCTTTTTTATCCATTTGATTATATAATAAAATTGCTCATTTGTAACTGAAAACAGTAATAAAACTGACATTTTCACAATTTTACTGAATCACCAAAGGACTATCAAAGATAAGAATTTATTCAGGAAATACTGATGTAAATAATAACAGACTTATCCATGATTAACTTAAAGGTTTTTGTTCAGATTTTAAATAAGTTAAACATATTTTGTAAAGCAGTCTGCAATAAATTGTAGCATCAGTTGTAATATTAGAACTAGCTTTAAATTTAGCAAATCAATACTTTATTTAACATTGAATTGTTTAAATTCATAAAAACTGTTTTGTGTGTGTGTGTATATGTGTTACCTTATCTGCTAGAATTCATTCTTGTACCTAATTAAATCTTTTTGGCAGTTTCCAATTTCAAGAATTCCATGCATGTTCACAGACATCATTTTCTGTACTGTAAAGCATTTGTTTCTTGATTTGCTGAGTTGAAGCATTCAATTTAAGTCATTAGCTAAACAGAAGTCCTCAGTTTATGCTAATATTGTTTTGTCATAATGTCAATCAGCAAGTGTTGCAGAGTGACACAAAGGCAGTGAATTTCATTGTCATTAATCTGAGAAAGCTTTGGGCTTTCCTTGGCAAAGAGCAGAGGTGAGCTGTGTCAAGGTTATGAAGGAGGTTATTCAAGGTTATTTTGCTAAGCTTGGTGGTTAGTCCTACTTTTCTTTGTGATGTCTTTAAGTGCTATTTAATGATAACCCTACAAATGTAGGTAGAAATGGAAGCTACTTTGTATTTAAAGATAGGGAAATTGAGGCTAAAGAGTTTAAGTAACTTATTTAAGGTGTCACAGCTTGTTAGGGTAAAGCCTTGATTAGAGGCCAAGTCTCCACTGGAGCATACTTGCTCTTTTTTCAAATGCCAGTGTTTTAAACAGGAAGAGGCACATTATGTGTATTATGTTTGCATCTTTCTTACAGAGGTACTAGCAGAACTTTGTGTCATCTGTTGCTAGGGATATTGCTTAAAGCCCTAACCTGGGAGTCAGAAGGCCCAGATTATAATTCTGCATTATATACTAGTCAATTTTTGGAAGCTCACCAAATTTATTAAATGGAGGTTACTTGTACTGACAGATTAATAGAGAACTGTATTGACAGAATGTCTGATAATAGACTTTAATACATTAGAAAGGTGTCCTAACGTAAATGTGTCATGTGCGCATCATGTCTTTCATTTCTTTGTTAATTCCGAGTTTTCTGTTCTTTCAGCTTTAGCATACTTTTAAATATTTCAGGAAAGCTTTTCTCCCTTGATGGTTTATTTGCCATTTCCTCACTAATCCGCTTCTAAACCATATATATATATATATCCACTATGCTAGAAATGGTAGCATTATTTATACACTGTTAAAGTTGCAGCGAGTACAATCCATAGCGCAGTGTCTTGGCCCTGTGGTTATAGTGAGTGGCATAGATAAGAATATATTATAAAAGGATCCAAGAACCTAATCTGAAAGTGTCTTTTTATATAAAAATTTACCATTATGAATATATGGTAGTATGGAAGTTTAGGTAATGTCACACAGATAAGAGTAATTTTGACAGTATCTTTCTTATCATGGTAGAGAAGCTGTAGTCATTCCTTGCGAGTACTATAAGGGCTACCCATCTCTGTTTAATAGCAGTGATATCAAGGTAAATTGAGTAATAGGCAATATTGATATTAATTTATGGTATCAGATGTGTATACATATATTTGTGTAAGGAAAGAGAAAGGTCCCAGCTGGTTGACTTTCTGAGATTTTTTTTAATTGATGAAGTGTTGGATTGTGGTTTATATGAGGCTTAGCTCTGTGGGCTAAGCTCCTTTTTTCCCTATCCAGAGCCTTGGGACCAGGGATCTGAAGTGATCCTGATTTACTCTACTTTTGGGTTGGGGAACATTTCAAGAAATCAAAATTTACCAGTCTCTTGCATCCTTCCTGAGTAGTGTCATCGCTGATATTCAGATATACATGTTGTTGCAAGGAGCATTCTGTGGTATGGATCTTGATAGGATCAATTTTTAGTTTAAATGCAGCTTTTCACTCTCCTGTTTTATGTTCTCTTGATAAGTTGAACCATAAGAAATAAAACTTGCTCGGAGTGACTGTCTCCTTTACAAAGTAAGAACTTTACAAAGTAAGAACTTGGCTTCCTGCAAACTGCTTTGAAGACTAGCTAAGACTCAGTGCTTAAGGGAGTGAGTTCTGGTCAGTTGATGGCTTGGGACCCTACCAGAGTACTAGGGGAGGAGTTGATACTTTCCCAGCCAGCTGATAGAGCCAGTCCTGCTGCTGCTTACCAAGTCATAAAGCTGCAACTGGAAGACTTAAACCCAGCTCTCTAGTCAGGGTGGGAGTCAGGGTGCTGCTGATGCTCATTGACGAATCCTGACCTGGCAGGATCAGACTGTGGTCAAGGTTCTATATCGTAGCCCCTGATGATATTAGAGGAAAGGCTGTGTTTCCCTAATCATTCAACTTAAAATCCCCTCAGCCCCATTCTTCATAGTCTCTCTCTCAAATTCTAATGTCCAGCCCAGCCTTAATGCAATGTATTGCCACACAGTGTGATAGAGCAACAGGGAACTTGTACACATACCTAAGCATCCAGACTCTGGGTTTTTCCTTGGTAAAAACTATTCCAGCAGGCCTGATGTATGTGCTCCTTCACCATTTACCCTTGTTTGGACAACAAAACAGAGCTAGAACTTCAGGGGTGCCTGGGTGGCTCAGTCGTTAAGCGTCTGCCTTTGGCTCAGGTCATGGTCCCGGGGTCCTGGGATCGAGCCCCGCATTGGGCTCCCTGCTCTGCGGGAAGCCTGCTTCTCCCTCTCCCACTCCCCCTGCTTGTGTTCCCTCTCTCGCTGTGTCTCTCTCTGTCAAATAAATAAATAAAATCTTAAAAAAAAAAGAACTAGAACTTCAGTTTTGAAATCACTTAACTAAGAGCTTCTTATTGTAAGGAATGATGATGCCCTCATGAAATATTGTATACCATAAGAACCTTGTCTGCTAAAGGCAGGAGAAATAAATACAGTCGTCACTGATGGTTAGAGATTTCTCTGTCCCTAATCCCATATTAGGCATAGTATGATTGCAGAACATGGCACTCAAAATCTATTCGGATACTGTAGTATTTACTTATTAAAACCTTTTCACATGTTTTCTACCCAATTATTAATCTGGTGATTTTTCTTCACATATCCAACAGGCCTAAAACACAGCCAAAAATAAAGGAATTTCAACTAGTTTTAATGTCTTTGTGGAAAACGTCAACTAGTTTTAACGTCTTTATCAGAGGTGTTTAAAAAATACTTTTGTACCTCTTCACCTTCATAGTTTATGGATTAGAAAGATATTTTCCACATTAGGGTAAAGCACACTTACTGTAATTAAAAATTTGTATGCCTGCTATATTTTTATAGGAATTTAATAATGTTTATAATAGAAGTGATAGAGAACAGCATTCTTTAAAAATTAATCTTTATACATCTCTAAGTTAGGTAATGACATTTGATATAATTTAATAAGAATTTGATCTAATCTGTTTCTTCATTTACAACAAAAAGGACAATCTTATCTGCTAAAGTTTTTATTCATTGTGTTTAAGTCTTTTTCTGGAATATGCCATTTGGGTAAATGTAAAGGTTAATTTTATATATAAATACTAGGGGTGGCTAAGTCTATCTTTTTTTGTAATCCTATATTCCTGTTAACAGAAATCCACAGAAGCCAGATACTTCCTCATTGGTTAAATGAAATTATCGCCATACTAAAGCACTTGACACTATTGAATAATGTTATTTCAAAAGTTTATTATAAGCTATCCATATATTAAGTCCTGGAGGTTTTGTTGTATTAACTCTTTTCATGTGGATATAAAGATATAGATATGGATAGGGAGAGGAAAGAGAAGAGAAGGAAGGAGAAGCAAGAGAATGGAGAGAGGGAGTTAACTTGCTAGGGTTCTCAGGAATACCTATTAGTATGAGCATACCCTGTATTCTTAAATAACTAAGCTTTGCCTCAACAAGTATTCAAAATAAACACTGATAAAAAAAATAGATAATTTAATATGTTTTACTAATATTTTTCCCATCTTAATGTTAGGTCTTCAAACATGAGCTAGCTTACTTATTGACTGGAATTCTTGGAGCAGCAATAGATTATTGGATCTTCCTTGGTCTTAAGAGGGGTAAAAATGTGATGCGACACATGTCTGATGACTTAGGAAGTTATGTTTCCCTTTCATGTGATGGTAAGTGATCTGTATTATGTTTTTCATAGACCTATTATGTGATTTTCCTTTAGGCAGTTTGTAATCTTTAACATACATTCATATGAAGTTTTTTAAAAATACTTCCATATACACTCACTTGTGTACGTATATATACATAGATACACATACATGTGGATATATGTATGAACACGCATACACATAACAAACAGTATAAAGAAGGTAAAAATTACTCATAATGAATGCTCTCACACAGATAAACACTTTTCATCTTTTTCTTTCCAGTAATTTCTAAGTATTTTTACATAGTTGAACTCATGTAATTTGTATTCTTATTTTCTTCTAAATGTTACATGAGCCTTCACCCCATACACATAATTTATTATTCAAAATATTATTTTGAAATTTCATAAATTTGAATGTTCTAGAAAATAGTACCTGCAAATAAATTATTATATATGTACATATAATACTATTGTTTTCCTTAATAATATAACTAAAAATTATAAGTAAACTACCCTATGCAAGTAAACACTTAACCAGACAAATTTATTTATTTTTATTAACTAGACAAGTTTAAATCTGTTCATTCTCTTTTCACTGAAGAAATAGATTAGCTTTTTTATGTATGGTGTTTTGGAATCTTACATGGTAAGAACTATTTTTAGTCCCTTTAATATTTGTAATCATTCAAGTTGAATAGAAAGCATTATCTTTTGTGCAGGGAGCAGGGAGCCCAATGCAGGACTCCTCAGGTCTCTTCCTGCAAAAATACTTAACAAAAGACAATGAAATTTATTGACTCAGAATACTTATGTTATAAAGCCACTTGGATTAATTTATATTATATCACTATTTAAAACATTTACCCCGTGTACCTGTTGCTGTATAATTTTCCTTATTATAAAAACCTGCAACTATTTCTTTCCCATTGAGTCTGGTGATATAGCAAACGAGCAAGGATTAAGCAAAAATAAATAATTTATATATAATTTTCTCACTCTTTCTCCTCTCCCCAATCATCTCTTCTAATTTTAAAATTTCCTCTAAAATAAATGGGGGGAGGAATATTATTTAAGCAATGTGGTAACAGAACTCATTTTCTCACGCTCACCTTATGAAAGGTTTGGTCTCCTAAGTGAGGAAGCCTTCCAAAAGACCTGAGGTACATTCCTGAACTTTAAAGTCTGTTTAGGGAACTATGAATCTTTTTATTTCTCTCTTGTATTGTAACTTCCTAAAATGAACGTATTGTTCAAAACAAGTGAGTTTGTGGCCCTCCAATATAAAGGATCATTTTTATATACTTTAAAAATTTTAGATTGCAAATTATTCTTTTTTGTTACACTTGTGTTTCAGTGCATCTAGGTTTTATGTAAAAGAAAAAGTTCTTGAATATGCTGTCAATCACTTTAATGCTTTGAAAAGACATTCTAGAATAGGAATCCAGGATTAAAACTAGGTTCAGGATTTATTCGATGATGCCCTCTAAAGAGAGGTCTCTTTTTATACTACTGAAGTTAGAAGATTTTTATCTTAAGCATTTTATCTTTTTTTTTTTTTCTTTTTCATTGAGCTGAGGGGTAATTACTGTTCCTTTTGTGGAGTAGCTGTCCTTTGTTGCATGACTTTTTAACATTTCTTAGCTCAAATTCAATTTTCCTTTAGGATCTTTTATTATTTCTTTCACACCATTCCTACTGGGTAGTTCTTTTGTTACTGGTGTTGTTTTAGAAAAGCAAATTTCTGTCATCATTTGCTAGCATCAGAACTAAACATTCAGCTAAAAGGATTCCCCTGTTTTTATTCCATAATGAAACTTCTTTGAGTTGCGGGACCCAGGCCAGGATTAGTGGTGGCTTTAGAGACTTCAATGACTTTAGAGTCAGTATAGTTATATGTGTTGTTTCCAGTATGTATTGGTCACCTTTAGGGAAATATAATTTATCTTATAGTTTAGCCAAATGCAGGAAATACAAGCCTGTACTAATAGGGTTCTCTATACATCACTTTCAGTGATTGCTTCTCTCATATTCTGAATTTCCCTTTGCTTTTAAAGCAGGGTATTGTTATTCACTCTTATTTCCACCTTTCACATGACAAGTTTTAATCCAGCAAGTTTTAGTCTGTGACTGACTTAAGCTAAATCTACACCTAATGTTACCATTACAATTCTTTTTTTTTTTAAGATTTTATTCATTTATTTTTGCGAGAGAGAGAGAGAGAGAGCGCACATGAGCACATGAGCCTGGGTGGGGGGGAGGAGGGACAGAGGGAGAAACAGACTCCCACCCAGCAGGGAGCCCAGGACCCTGGGATCATGACCCAAGCCGAAGGCAGATGCTTAACCACCTGAGCCACCCAGGCGCCCCACCATTACAATTCTTTCAACATACTGAGCAATTACTTTGCTTCCCCAGATAATGTTTGATCACTAATATTTAAAACTCTAATTGAGATTTAAACTATATCCATGTTTGGGGCACCTGGGTGGCTCAGTTGGTTAAGCGACTGCCTTTGGCTCAGGTCATGATCCCAGAGTCCTAGGATCAAGCCCTGCATCGGGCTCCCTGCTGCACGGGAAGCCTGCTTCTCCCTCTCCCTCTGCCTGCCGCTCCCCCTGCTTGTGCTCTCTCTCTTCTCTCTCAGTCAAATAAATAAATGAAATCTTAAAAAAAAAAAAACTATATCCATGTTTGAAATTCTTTTTTTTTACCCTTCTCAAAACACACAAAATTGGTCCCTTAGGCTTCTTAATTTGGCTACAGGTAGGCAGTTTTAAAAATTTATTTCTAGGGCGCCTGGGTGGCTCAGTTGGTTGAGCGACTGCCTTCGGCTCAGGTCATGATCCTGGAGTCCCTGGATCGAGTCCCGCATCGGGCTCCCTGCTCGGCAGGAAGTCTGCTTCTCCCTCTGACCCTCCCCCCTCTCATGTGCTCTCTCTCATTCTCTCTCTCTCAAATAAACAAATAAAATCTTTAAAAAAAAAAAATTTATTTCTAGGGCGCCTGGGTGGCTCAGTTGGTTAAGCGACTGCCTTCGGCTCAGGTCATGATCCTGGAGTCCCGGGATCGAGTCCCGCATCGGGCTCCCTGCTCGACAGGGAGTCTGCTTCTCCCTCTCCCGCTCCCCCCTCTTGTGCTCCTTCTCTCTCTCACTCTCTCTCTCAAATAAATAAAATCTTTAAAAAAAAAATTATTTCTAAAATACTATCTTCCTAATTTTTTGTTGTTAGTATGTCTTGATTTTTTACCTTTGTCAAGAGACAGTAATCAGGTGAACAGTTTGTCTTTAAGAGAGCAGTAGCTTTTCTATAGCTAATATGTAAAATTAAAGTGTTTATTATGGACTTTGTAGCATAATACTTTTATCTGCACAAGGGGACCAGGTGTTCTAATCATGTCCTTTTTGTCAGCATGTTGATACTTTGTTGAAGAACCATTTCTTTTTCTCTATCGCTACCCCTGCCATCCCCACCCCCCCTTTTTGTTTTTTTTTACTATTTTTTGGCATTCTTTTTTTTTTTTTTTTTTAAGATTTATTTATTTATTTGAGAGGAAGAGAGAGTCCCAAGCAGACTCTGCACTAGGTGGGTAGCCTAACATAGGGCTCAATCCCACAACCCTGAGATCAGGACCTGAGCTGAAACCAAAAGTCGGTCACTTAACCCACTGAGCCACCCAGGCTCCCCTCTTTGTATTATTCTTTAGTTCAGTTACTATTTTTTGCTTTTCCTAAGTCACTAATAAAAATGTTATAGTTTGGCTGTTATATGACATCCAGTTGAAGATAATGGTCCATCTTTCTCATTTATAGCCAACAGTACATTTTTGTTTTTCTTAGTGCAAAAGTATAAAATTCATATTGTGATGCTACTCAGATTCAAATCTATTAATTTTAGTTTAGTAAAACTGTTGTTAGTTCAGTAGGTAAGTAAAGATCTTTCAGTAGGTAAGTAAAATCCTTTATCCTTTCCATCAGATCTCCTGTCCATCGACCCACATAGATGCCATTCTTTTATTTCTGAACACTTTGAACAGAAAGTTTCCTTATCTCCTTTTCTGTTTTTTAAGATCAAGTGATCCAAAAGGGTTTTGTTTTGTTTTTTCTTTTTTTTTTTTAATGCCTAATTGAAATTCCTGGTAAATTAGCTAGAACTAGGGGTTAGCAAATTTTTTTGTATGTGGTACCACATAGTAAGTATTGTTGGCTCTACAAGCTCACAGTCTGTCCTCAGCTCTGCAGTTGTAGGAAGAGAAGCCATACACAATATATAAATGGAATGGCTGTGTTCCAGGAAACTTTATTTATAAAGATAGACAGCAAGACATTGTTTCCTAATTTTTAACTTGTTTCTCCTGTTCTTAGTGGGAAGAAAACATGTCATCACAATCTACAATAATACTTTTGATATCTTTAGAGAACTTTAATAAAGCTTCCTTTGCCCTTCATAGGCTACATCACTATTTTTTCCAAACCTTTATTCACTTTTATTTTTTAAATCTCTATTATAATCCCTCTGCATGCTTCAGGCCTCTTCCATCAATATGTTTTCATGATTTTACTAAGTATCTCATCAAAATGTTCCTATTCTTTTCATTTATTCAGCAGATTTTTATTGCCACTCTATCAGGCATTGATCTAAATGCCATGTATAGTGGAAGTGGGGCAGGGGGGACAAAACATGGTTCTTAATTTTTTGGAGTTTTTGGTGGGAGAAACAGACTACAATTAGATTAATGTAAATATATCATTTAAAAATGCTAAGTGCTTCAAACAAGAAAAACTAGGTGTTGAGATGAGTGAATTTACACTTCATATCAGGTAGTCGAGGAAAGCAGTACCTAAAGGGTAAGTAGGAGTTTGGCAGAGTCAGGAAAGGCATCTCCCATTAGAAAACACAACATTTACCAAAACTGAGACAGGAAAAAGCGGGACCTGTTTGAAATCTTATGGTAGCTGGCTGCTGGCAAGATGCAAGGAGAAGAGTGAATAAAGGCAGAGGAAGAGTTGAGGAGTTAGAAGCCATTTTAATAAAGGAGTGCCATGATGTGCTAAATATTTTTTAAAAGATGATCTGGGCTTAGCTTTCTAGGGTTATTGCTCTCTGCCAATTACTCATTTGTTCATTTATCTTTCAAATACTAAATGTTTCTTCTCTGCAAGTCAGTGACCTATAACCTGTGAGGAATACAAAAATGATCCTGCCCTTAAAGGTCTTACAGTCCCGTGGCTTAGTTTCTTGTGTTCTATTGTTCATCTGTTATTTATTATTCCCTTTAAATGTGTTACCTGATAATATGTGGATCCACTATAGTTAGTGTTTTCTATTTTTTTTAAAGCTATCAAATGGTCTTTCTGGATGAATAACTTCATTTGGTCATTTCTTTTGAACTGTACAGTGCAAATTATTTCTGTTTTGTTTTTGCCTCTGCTTAGAGGTGATGTGTTAAGAAATTGTAGTAAATGCTGTGATGATAGGCTTTTTTTTTTTTAAATGTGTAACTAGAGATTTTATATTCAAAAGAATTCTTGCAGAATAGAAGAAAATTTTTGTAAACCATGTATCAGATGAGGGGTTAATATTCAAAAGATATAAAAAACTAACAAAACTTAATAGCAGATAAACAGTCTATTAAAATTTGGGCAGAAGAACTAAAGAGACATTTTTCCAAAGAGGACATCAAAATGGCCAACAGGCACGTGAAAAGATGCTCAGGATCACTAATCATCAGGGAGATGCAAATCAAAACGACAGTGAGATAACCTCACCAGTTAGAATGGATATCATCAAGAAGACGAGACAAGAGCTGACAAGGTTGTGTTTTTAAAAAAGCAGGGGGGCTGAGGCAGGGACCTTTATGCACTG
This sequence comes from Leptonychotes weddellii, assembly GCF_054177405.1. Classification (NCBI taxonomy): domain Eukaryota; kingdom Metazoa; phylum Chordata; class Mammalia; order Carnivora; family Phocidae; genus Leptonychotes; species Leptonychotes weddellii. The sequence goes on along the minus strand of NC_138375.1, from coordinate 74,926,374 downwards.
TTAGTGGGAATATAGGATAGTCCAAATATTATGAACAATAATGTGGAGGTTCCTCAAAAAATTAAAATTGATCTACCATACAATTCAGCAGTACCATCTTTGGGTTCATACCCAAAGGAAGTAAAAACAGCATTTTGATGAGGGTTATGCACACCCATTTTCACAGCATTATTCACACTAGCCAAGATACGAAAAAACCCAAATGCCTATCATTGGATGAATGGATAAAAAAGATGTGGTGTACATATACATTGGAATATTATTCAGCCATGACAAAGGAGGATATTCTGCCATTTGAAACAACATGGATGGACCATGAGTGTATTATGCTAAGTGAGATAAGTCACACAGAGAAAGACAAGTACTGTATGATATTAATTACATGTGGAATCTTTAAAATCAAACCTGTAAAAAAAAAAAAAAGTAAAATTGATGTGGTATGATGTTGGGGTCCTGGAGTGAATGGTCAAGAAAGAATTCTTGAGACATCTTTGGTGCAAAAAGATGTTTCTTTTTAAGCACAGGGACAGTACCCGTGGGCAGAAAGAGCTGCACTGGGGTTATGAGGAGTGACTGATTATATACTTTTAAGTTGGGAGGGGGTTAAGGATGGGGTTAAGTCTCTAAGGAATTTGGAAGCAAGTTTTTTAGGACCTTGAGGGGCTAGCTGTTTATAGGAAAAGGCCATTAGTAAAACTTTAGTCACAAGACCCTTCAGATGTTTGTCAGTGGGCCATATGTTTGGAGGATGATTGCTAACATATATCGGGGGGAGGGGGGCAGAGATAAAGGAAGTTTCCAAAGGGATTTTTGTATGTTAAAGAAGACTTACAGGATCCTGGAAGTTGGGCTAATGTCTAGCTAAGGTTGCCTTTTGCCTCCGGCAAAGTATTAACATTGAGGCAGTTGAGTGGTAGAGGAAGGTCACTCTGCCTGTCTCAACTACTAGTCAATGGGCTACAAAGGAAATTTAATTTATTTTTCTTAGACATTTATTTTGCCTTTGTTCTCCACATCAAAATGATGGTTAGTATAGGATGGGAAATGGGGGGATAAGATTGATTGTGTTTAAGGGTACAAACTTGAAATGAGTAGTAAATAAGCCATAGAGATCTAATACATAGTATAATAAATACAGATAATATTATACTATAATGATGTTATATAATAAATGTTACTTCAATGGCAGTCACATTATAATATATAAATGTATCAAAGTGATAGGCTGTACACCTTAAGTTTATAAAATGTAACATCAAGTTGATTAAAATCTTCTGATGATCATTCTTCAGTTTACTGCTTGCACAGTTTCTATAATACTTATAGTCTAGTAGGCTGTGAGTAGTCAGCTGTAACAAAAGGTTATAAATAACTCCTTTCTATTGTCCAGTTCTTATAAATTGCAGTTTGGGAAAGGATTATTTAAATTTGCAATCTCCTCTTTGTGTGGGGCTAGGTGGATCTACTTAACATCTGACTGGAGCCATTTGCCCATATGGCAGTGTGCCTTAAGGCAAGAACTTCAGGTCTATTTAGGCAAGGCAGAGTTTCTAGCTTAGCCTAGACACTTTTTATATTTTGGGCTGGATAATTCTTTATTGTTGGGGACTTTCCTGTGAACTGTGAATTGTAGGGCATTTAGTAGCATCCAAGGCTTTTGACCACTGGATGCCAATAACACCTCCCACCCTAGTTGTGACAATCAAACATTGCCAAATGTTCCCTGGAGTAAAATTCTCCACCCACTTAGTCCATTCTTTTTCACCTCCCCCTCTCTTAACCCCCTCCCCCAATTTTACAAATCAAACAATCAAGGACTGCAAGGATACCATCCCTTAGCCTTTTGGTAAGGCATTTGAACAGGAAAGGACTTAAATTGGTTGTCTGGTGCCTTTTCAGCCTAAAGAAACTCAGCACCTGACTATAGAGGTCAAGTTTTATACTTGTGTATATTGTGTCTTTGAACCTCTTCTGTCTGTGTGAGGCTCCTGTATGAAAGGAATTAAATTTGTTATTTTTCTGTTAATCTTTCTTATGTCAATTTAATTAATAGAGCAGCCAAAAGAATCCAGAACGGTTGAGGGAAAATTTTTCCTCCCCTACAGTTGACCACATAGAGAGTAATTTTATTGCTCGCTCTGGGGCTGCTCCCACTGAGAGATCCTGGGACCACTGACAGAAAGCCAGCAGAAAGTAAGACTTCTTACCATGTCAGTGTCCCAGATCTCTTCCTACATGGCCCAGTGGAAGCAAGAATGGTGAGAGTCCTTTTTGCTTTTCTAAATTTGGATTAGCAGGAGGAAATATTTGTGAAACTAGTTCCTTGCATATAGTGACTCTGTTAAAGGTTTGTTATGAGTAGTCTTGGTTTTTATTGATCATTTTCCTCCCAGAGACAGTCACTGTTTTTCTTTGTCTCTCTTATGTTGTTTGTCACAAGGAGGAAAACCATAGGGTATAACACAAGCATAAGCCCCATAAACCTACTTTTTTGAGCCAGTGGCCTCACCGACTGGTGAGTTCATGGTTCTCATCAAACAGGTGTATGTTTAGACAGACTTTGTTGTGGGTCAACATGCACATAAGGTAAAGGCTTTTGGAAGCCAAACCTGCAAAATTGGGGTGCACGGGTCGAGCATTTAAAGGCTATTAGAGTGCCCACCACCTAACTTAGTGACTCCCATATTAGGATAAGTTGGTCCTAGAGCAGGTTAGATAGACACTAGGTCACCCACCAACCTCAAGACGATTTCTGTGCCACGAGATACTTTGTAAAAAAAAAAAAAGAAAGAAACTCACAATCCCCCAAAACGAACATCCCTATTAAGTATTACTCTGGCTCTGAGAGACCTGAGGCTCAGTTAGTGTACATATAAGAGAAACTGGATGAGGTTTTACGTTTGTCTTGTTCTGTGTCTTGAGAGCTTGGCTTTATGACCACTGGGAATATTTTTCCATCATTTCTGTCAGCTGGAAGGTGCACATACCAGCATGCCGATTGGTGGCCAGTTGAGTAGACTGGAGTTCCGAGACATGAAGTCATAAGCAGCACTCCCTTTGTCTGACTGTGCAAGCTGTGAGGGGAGTTTATCGTGAGAGGTCCCAGTCCATAAGAGGCCTTAGTCATCTCATCCTATGTTGTTACTGCTAGAAAAGTCCCATTCCAGTAGTGTCTGCACACTGTCACAGATTAACATGTCTGTGACCAGAGACACTATTTTCACAATACCATTTTTACTGTAACAACTTCTGTAGACTCTTTGAATGATCTTCTTGGATCATAGGGGCTGCATCTTCTGTACCCTGTCTCTTGGGTCTATGGTAAAGATTGATTCTAACATGGAAAGGTGCCTCTGGGTCTTTCCATAAAAAGGCTTACTGGTTTGAGTTGTTATTACGATTAGTATAAGATCCCTCATGTCAATGGCCAGACAACTTTATAGTATAAAAATATATAATTGGTTATATATAAAAGGAAAAATTTTAGAGAGCTCTGTCTTAAACAGTTGTCTTATTAGTGCCTCTGGAAAGACCAGATTTAAAAAGAGGGACCCACAGGAATATAATAGCTAGCCTTAAGGACACCCTTAACAAGATTAAAGAAGAGAAATTAGAACAAAAATTAAAGTCCACATCCCATATAAATTCCCTATCTTAAATTCCAGCCCCATCTCCTCAGCATATTCCCTTAACTCCCCAAATTTCCCTGTCTTCTCCCCAAAATTCCTCAAACACCCAGCTAGCTACTTGTATTTCCTTTTGCTGAAAGATTTACTTAGAGCTTTCTAGCCTCATCTGCAAGCCCAGAGTGTATTGGTTACTAGTGTAAATGCTGAAGGCTAGGAAGTAAATTTAAACAGAAGCACCTGTAATGGGCAGTAGGCCTCCGTCTGCTATTTCTTAAAATTCCTCCTACTTCACAGGATTCTGTAATCAGCCCCTGCTAGGTTCCGGCCTTCCTCTAGTGTCCCTTGAGGATGTGTGTGTACTGGACCCCCACTGCAAAAAATTCATGACCCATGAACACCAGCAAATCTTTTACATGATAAAGCCCTCTTATCTCTACTTTCAGAAGACTTACCAAATTTAGAGAACAGAAAGATTAGTGGCCATTCACAACCCCACTAGGGGGGACCTTGATTAGCTGCAAAAGAGTATTCTCCCCACCCATAGTTGTGCTGCAGTTAACTGACAAGCCAGATGGATCCCTGAGGAAAAATCCGCCTCTCTGAGGAAACAGATGACCAGAGTATCTCTTAGACCCGCCTACAAATGATCAGCTGACGGCCTAAAGGCTGATGTTCAGGGTCTCAGAAGCAACAGTAGAGGCTTTTTCCCCTAAGATGAATTGGGCCAAGATTGAATTCTGCAATCAGAAAGAAGGCCTTTGTGTTTTAAAACATTACAGAAACGTTACAAAGGTATATTGCACTAAACCCTGAAGTTTTAGATATGGAAATCTTTAGGTTTCTATCTTAGTTGGAAATTTTTTCCATGATATAAGACCTTATCTTACAGATCTTTGCAAAACCGGGAATGAAGCCCTAGAAACAATTACCATCCCCCAAATCTTCCCTATAAATCTTAAAATGCTGGTAGATTGTAAAAGATTGGGATGTTGAAAATAGAATTGTCCTACACTTAAGAAAAGGAAAGAAAAATTTAAATAGCAATTACCACATTTCTGATAAATCATAGGCAAATATGCCCCAAAAGCTCCATTTTGGAGAAAACTTGGATACTAGGTGCATTTGTGATGTAGATTTTCTACAGCCACATACTCTAAGACCTAAGATCCATTCTTTGAAGTGCAAACTTTAGGGAGAAGTTTTTTTATCTGAAGAAGTAAACAAAGGAACTATTTAGAAATAAAGCTAATAAAAAAAATCTTAAATGTCATCTCCATAAATACTGAAGAGCTTTAGCCATCTGAGCAGGTGAATTTAACTTATTCCAATTGTCAAAACAAAATTTGGATCCAACTGCTCTTTTATAAATTTTGCATTATCATACCCATCTCATGACTAAAATTTTAAAACAAAAGCTGTGAGGGCTGTTTGCAGGTGTGTGTGTGTGTGTGTGTAGGGTAGATGTATAATACTCTACCTCTGGATAGTACTGCTAAAATTATAAAAAGAACTCTACTTAATTGGCTTAAAAACAAACAGTCCATATAAATGGATTAAATAATCTTAAAATTCTCAGAAATACATCAGGCTAATGCAAATGCCTTTTAGGTCCACATAATCTGGGAAAGTATTGAGTATTAAAGCTAGTTTAAGTTCATTGGTTTAATTAAAATAAATATGTCTTTAAAATTACCAACATTGAATATAATATAGACATATAACTTTTACTCTACCCAAGTTTATTAGTGAAATTAGTTCCTGTTATCTCAAAAAAATTTGTGAGCAAGAAAAATAGGTTGGGATGATGGCTGGCTTTGTCTAATGTCTTACGACGTTTTCATGGGTAATCTGAATATAATTGTTGGGAGCAAGTGATTTAGTTAGATGTAAGTGGGGTAAGAGTTTTTAGGTTAATTTTTTTCTACGATAATTATGTTTTATGGTATGTGTACTTAAATAGCTTTCCAAATCTCTTTGGTAACTTCTTAAACCCTTAGAGTTTTGCTAAGTCAAGTTAAATGACAGAAATTCATTGAATACCTAGATCATTTCTAAATTGATGAAATAGTGAAACATAAATTACTATATAAAGGTTTATCCACTTCTGGTTTCCTTTTACAGAGGAACTAAAGATACTTGGTGTGTTAGTAAACTTGTCTTTTGTCTCTTTGGCAAGTTTACTATGAGGAATAATAGACTTCTAGAGATTTTAAAATGTATTCAAAATTTGTTGATAATAGCACAATTGTCTACTTCCTCATTTTCACTAGAAATTAAATTTTCTGAGGGTTTTTAAGAATTTTGATTAATGTATGTAATTAAGACTACTGGAATAATAGGGGAAATAACTGCATGCAAGGAAAATAAGTTGAGTTTTTGACTAAGAGCAGGTATGAGGTATGGAGATGTGTTTTTGGTAAGGGGAAAACAGTTTTATCTTGATTGTTTCATAATGTGAAGGAGAGACAGAATTTTACCTTGTGTGGTCAAGTTGGCTAAAATTAAATGAATTCATTATAATTGTTTTTTAAAAATAACCTTTGATATCAGTAATGTACTTATGTTTAAGTAAAACTGGAAGTATTCTTTCATCTGCTAAAAGGACAAAGTTTTCTTGAAAGATCCATTTGCTTTTGATAATGTGAAAGGTTTTTCTTCACCTTTTAAATCTGCCTAGAAAATATTCTCTGTATTATCAAACTAAATACTTATTTTGTCTTTGTGAATTCTTTGATTACTTAAGAAAACAGTCTCCTCTTAAAAGAGCTAAGGTTTTGTTTTTTTGTTTTTTTCCCAGCTAAATTTCTATATTTGAGTGCAAAGGTTTTAATTGTCACTTTTGTGAAATTATTTCACAGTGGCTTATGATTCTGTTTGACCAAGTGTTGTAAAATCTTTTGATATTCTTGACAAACTTCCGAAAATCAAATTTTTTTTTTAAAAAAGATTTATTTATTTGACAGAGATAGCAAGAGAGAGAACACAAGCAGGGGGAGTGAGAGAGGGAGAAGCAGGCTTCCCACGGAGCAGGGAGCCCGATGTGGGGCTCAATCCCAGCACCCTGGGATCATGACCTGAGCCGAAGGCAGACGCTCAATGACTGAGCCACCCAGGCGCCCCCCAGAATCAAATTCTAAATGAAGTCTTTTTTTGACTTTGAAATAAATTTGGGATTTTGCAGAGGGTGTCTGGAATATTATAAAAGATATGTTCTCTCTCCTTGTCAAATGAGCAATTCTAAACTAATTAGGTTTAAATCACATGGGAAACATTGTCAAATAAGAAGCAATACTTAAGCCTTCTTTATGTTGTGTTTGTGTCGGTGTATGTAAGTGTTCCAAAAATAATAGGAAATTCTGAGATATCTGATATGTCCTGGTGTATGTTATCACTTGTAATTCTAGCTTTAATCTTAAGATGTATGCCACAGAAATAACCAAATTTTCTTAATTGCATTGTAATAAACTCTTACAGACCCTTAACCACAGCCATTTTTAAGTCTGTTATTTACAGAGAATTATTGTTCTTCTCTGTTGCCTTTGCGAATACATTTCATCGTCAGAGAGATTCATGGAAAGGACTGTGACAAATACTCTAGAATATGTGTTTCTGATCATTTTAAGATCATAACATTTAACTGGGTAAGAATTTGCAGAACTCTGATGGAGAAACATAGCTTTATAAAACTGCAAACTTAAGATTAAAATCAACAAGAATTAATTTTGGGGACTGAATGAACTAATGAGGATGATGATTATTTTTATGACTTTTTGTTTGCAGCATTGCTGGGTCAATGTTATGTTTTTCCACTTTTAAGGAAACTTTACAATAAATTGGTAAAATATACTATCCTTTGTAAACAAAGATGAAATGCATACTTTTTCTCCCTACCTTATCTCTCTGGAAGTCAGAAGCTTCTTAGTATTCTTATTTTCATGGTAGTGTAGCTATTTGCATAAGTTCAATAAGAATCTGTTCTCCTTGTAACAGGACACAATTGGAAACATTGGTTGTGTTGCCAAAACTTTGGCTGGAATGTCATATTTGAGAATGTGCATAGAATCAGATATGACCAGACAGCTTTAAGGAACTAAAGCTGACTTCATGGAGTCATTAAATCCCCTTGGAAAAACAGCCTAATACCTTGCTTTCAGGGTTCCCAACAGCCTTACCAGGTAAACAAGGTCGCATCCTGGCAGGCTCAGAAACCTGGATATTTTGGAGACCTCAAGAAAAGAGGAATTTATACACATCTATAGATATAACAGACAAAGTCTGATGGCAAGACCTAGGCCTGGCTTCCTAGTCTCAAGATCTTCTAAAAATTCAATCTGAGGGGTGCCTGTTTGGCTCAGTTGAAAGATCATGCGACTCTTGATCTTGGTCATGAGTTCAAGCCCCACATTGGGTGTAGAGATTACAAAGAAAAATACACAAAACTTTTAAAAAATAAATAAAAACTGAAAGTTCAATCTGAAATTCCTTATGAAAAGTTCCAACAAAGCAGATTTAGAAGAGCTTGTATGATCAGGAACTATTCTTGCTGCACTTATGTAAATAATCAGGCCGAGTTTACTGAAACTAGACTTAATTTTTAAATGACTTATTGTGTTTATATTTGATTAAATGGAGGGGACTGTAGAGAGAAAAATTGTTTCAGTAATACACTTTTATAGATATCAAATTCTGTTGCTGTTAATTGTCTTTGAGGTCTTGTTTTCTGCCTGTAAACTGGACTAGATCTTGAATTCTTCTAGTTCCTTCCTCCAGTATTTGGCTATAACTGTCCATACTGACACTTCTAAATTTTCTCCCACCTTTCTGACTTGGAAACTCTGAGAACTGAAACTGCCCTCTTCCTGAAGCTGTGCAAGCAAAAGCTGGACAGCTTGATATAAACTTTAGAGAAATTACCACAGCAGCTCATGCATGGACTGTCTTTATGCCTATTGCTGTGTGGCCACTCAGAAAACTCACCAGAGACATTGAAACTGCAAACCATGAAAATCTTTCAGATTGCCACTGCCTGCTCTCATTACATCTGAAGATGTTTTGAGCCAGACATCTAGAAATCTTGACTGGCTGCCTTCGGAACTTAGAGATTTAGATTATAGTCTGCCCCAACCATTAGCATTTGCTATTGTTTTGCTTCCATAGAAATAATCTTAGTAAATTCCTGATATTTTGTACAATGTACACCTAACTTTGGGAGCCCACCAGTATCACTACCTCCTGAAATGAGACACAACTCTTCTAATTGAACTGACCAGTTCTCAGGGCTAAGATACTGGTTCAGTGAGGTGGAGCAATCTACCAACTCAACTTCTAGAATGTGAAACTTTTTGGGAAGTTTCAAAGACAGAAATGAAGGGGAGCAGAATATGCTGCCCCAGAATGTGCCACTTTAGCATGTGGGTTATTTTGAGCTGAAGACAATCAATAATCAAAAGACTCAGGAAGAACTTTTCATTACTCCCTTAACTGCCTAAAAGAATGTAGATAGAGGGACTTGTCCAGGAAGAGAGCTACCACGATAACTACAAAGTGTATAAGATAGATGTGGTAAGCTAAGTACAAGTTTGGCAGAGCCTGTTTGTTCAGATTCCTGTCTGTGTTCCATTGTCTCTGCATAGCATGTCAAATACTTGTTTACCAAACATTTGCTTTGCCCATCTTCCTGAAAATTGTCCTCCTTTCCTTTGAAGCCCCAGACCTCCATCCCCATTCTCTTTAACTCAGGATGGCGTATAAACCTCAGTTACCTGTCTTTGAACCTTTCATGTCTATGAGGCTCCCGTATGAAAGGAATTAAATTTATTTTTCTCCTGTTAATCTATCTTATGTCAATTTACTAGACCAGCCAAAAGAACCTAGAAGGATAGAGGAAAAAATTTTTCTCCCCTACAGTAGTGAATCTGCTGTGTTGTATAATATCACAACTTTTTTCTCCTGTCTGTTTTAGTTTTAGCTCCCATAGTGTCTTGTTGATTGGTCTTATTTATTCTTTATATTCCACTTTATCATCCATTCTGTTACTTATGCAGAGAGTATCAATGGAGAATTCATAATGTTGAATAGATTATTTTAGGTGGCAAATAGTCATTCCAGTTTTTCATTACTTTCAGTTCTTTTGTATATTTATGCATCTCCATGTTATTGGAGAACTTGAGGTTTTCGGAAGAAGAGATTTGAGGCTCTTGGTGTTTTTTCAGTTTTGTTATTTAAAATTACAGTTCCCTCCCCCCACTTCCTGTAGTAGAGTAGGTACAAACTTCTAAGGAAGTCCTTATACATTCTCTTGTCTTAAATTTTCCTTTTCTTTACATTTATTCCTCCTCTACAGTAATAGGTTTCATGGATGTTGTCAGGGGAAGGGGTCTAATTTCTTTCTTCCTCTCAACTCAAATTAAATAACATATGTGTCCATTAAAAAAAAACAAGTACTGGTTCACTAAAGGCACAGCCCCATTATGGGAAAAGATCTTTAACATGAATCAGAAAATATAGTGATAAAAATCCCATACCTGGGCGCCTGGGTGGCTCAGTTGGTTAAGCGACTGCCTTCAGCTCAGGTCATGATCCTGGAGTCCCTGGATCGAGTCCCGCATCGGGCTCCCTGCTCGGCAGGGAGTCTGCTTCGTCCTCTGACCCTACCCCTCTCATGTGTTCTCTCTCTCTCATTCTCTCTCTCTCAAATAAATAAATAAAATCTTTAAAAAAAAAAAAAAATCCCATACCTATCTATTCATATATTATCTCTCTATTCATGTATGTATTATCTAATTTCAAGATTTTTATTTAAAATAATAAAAAGAAATGATTGTTTCAAATGTGAGAATATGTGCCATAAAAATTTTTTTTCTTGAAAGGCAAGGAATAAGAATATTAACCGTTTTGGGGGGTTTAAAATTATGTGGATGAATCTTACTGGTGTAGGAATCATCATTTGAATGAATAAAACCTATGCAGAAAATATTCTATAGACAGAACTTTTATAGGGTATAGCAGTAACTACATTTACTTCTTTTGTTTTGTACAGACTTTTCTTCACAGGAATTAGAGATTTTCATTTGTTCCTTTTCCTCTTCCTGGCTTCAAATGTTTGTTGCAGAGGCAGTCTTTAAAAAGTTGTGTTTACAGAGTTCCATCAGTGTTTCTTCTGAGCCACTCTCTCTTCAGAAAATGGTAAGACCACTCTATTCTTCTCATCGCCAAGAAGTGAATTCATAAATTCAACTTTAAGATGTTTGTTATTTCTAATAATTGGACAGAGCTTGTTAACCTTAAATCTTTCAAATTTATATAAATCTATGTAATCTTTCAAATCTATGTAAGAGTGGGTATTTTTCAACCTCAAAAATGAAGTGTAATTAGTGATAGAAATTTTAATTACTTATTTAAGGATTGATAACAGAAAAATAATACAGAAACTTTTGTTTCCTAATAATTTGCCATAGCACGTAATTATTTTGAAAAGACCTAGATCCAAAAAATTTTTATGTAGTATTTAATGGTATTTAAAAAGCAAAATTTGTAGATGATGCCAAAGGTTATTATTTTTTATCTTATATATACACATGTGTAAGCTGCATTTGATTCAAGGTTTTCCGGTTTTATCTTGGTTATCTTTAATTAATATCTACTGTCTTCAGCAGTTTCCTCAACAAATGAGAAATATGCTTGTTTATTGGTTGGATTGGGCAAATATTGTTTTGCAGCAATCCTTGTCCTTAACGACTTTTGCTCTTCTTACTCCACTTATTCCAGACTTTTTTTCTGTCAAAGGAAGGCATTACCAAAATGGAAATGACAAAATACTGGTTGTACATAAACCACAGATATTTAAAATATGCAAATGAACCATAACAAGTTGGGCATTAGACTAATCCAAATGAGAACTTTGCTAAAAGAGTATCAAAAGTGAATTTGAAAAAATAATTATTTTCAAGAAGACATTTTTCTTTTTGTGTCTGTTATGTTAATGACCTGGAACTAGACGCTTTCTTATTATTTTAGCATGTTCAAATGAGAAAGGATAGCAACCATAGTGATAAAACCAAGAAAATATAACTAAATGTAATGGTGAAATGAATCAGTAATTTCTTTTGACTGCTTTCCAGGTCTTTGTAGTTGAGAAAGCAATATAATACTATTTTGCAACAGGTATATTCCTATTTGCCAGCTTTGGGGAAGACTGGTGTGCACGGGACTGGAAAGATGCAGATAGCAAAGAAAATAGGACAGCGGCCTTGCCTTGAATCTCAGAGAGCCTTATTAATGCTGAATGGTGCGAAACAGAAACAAGTTGAAGGGCTGCCAGAGTTACCGTAAGTGATGCTTATGGATCACCTTTTTTTTTTTTTTAAGATAGCCCCTTTTTGGACACATTCCTTAAACTTTATACTTACCTCTAATGTTGTCTGAATTATACTGCATAGCAGAAAACTGAGTTTGAGATGTATAAAACAATACATATGATCAACATTATTGCTTTAATTCAAGGTACATGTTTTCTCTGTGTTAAGATCAAGTGCTTTCCAAAAAATACAACTGTTTTTCAAATTCTCTCATAGTCATTTTGCCTGTTTAAAATTACTATTTGTATATAATAAAGATTGGATTTCAGAATCCATAGGCATGTAAGATACTCTGAATTGTTACAGTAGCTTCCCCCACATGCGAAACCTTTTCTAAAAGTATGCTGTAAAAAATTCAGAAAACCTTAAAATGTTTTTAGGAAGAATCGGATCAGAATATGAAAATAAGAATGGGGAGCAGGAGCCTGCATTTGAATCTTAGCATTTTGCTTTTTTCTCTTTGCCAAATGTAGTTTACTTGGGCTCTTCCTCTACATGACATTCCATATTCATAAACTTTTCAGTGGGCAGTTGGGGGTACAAGGTTAATAAAAATGCATAAAAATTTGTTTCTGCGCATTTGGAATAAATATAAAAAACAAGCAGTAAAGATTTGAATGAATGGGGGTTTAAATGAACAGGAGGCTAGATTTTAAAAAGTACTCACTATGTAATGTACACTGCCATGCCTTCGTGAAAAACAAGCTTTCATTTTTTTCTTACTTTATTTTCAGAGAGCTGAACCTTGCTAAATGTTCCTCATCGTTAAAAAGATTGAAAAAGAAGTCAGAAGGAGAATTATCATGTTCCAAGGAGAATTGCCCCTCTTTAGTTACAAAGATGAATTTTCACAAGACTAATCTAAAAGGTATTCCAAGTAGCTAAGTTAATTTATGCTAGGAACTTCTTGATTATAGTCGGTATTTGCAAGTTTTACACACTGGCCCCAATGAATCCTTGAACTTGACTAGGTCCAGAAAATACCTTCTTAGATAGCATTTTTTTTTTTTTGAACTGTCATGTATGCAGAGAAAGTGATTGTTTAATATTCAGTATAATAGAATATTTCCTCCCCATTCTTTCTCCCCCTCCTCTTCAGATATTAGCTCATATTGAGCTCATTCCAGACTTGCCCGCCTTACTTTTCTATTCCACCTCAACCTGTGCAGCTTGGGATTAGAGTCTTTTGATTTGAAAGTATAATTCAGTCTTCATCTCTTTCAGTCCTAGACATTTTGTGAACAAAGAATGAGGAGTAGGCTATGTTACATAGCTGTGTTAAGCATATGGACTCTTTTCTCCCAGGCATTGAGCCCAGACTATGAAATGTGTTTGGCTTTTGGTTCTAACTATACTGGAACCTAAGTACCTAAAGGATGGAGTAACAAGAATAGTGCAGTAATAATTCACTTCGGCACCTCTTTTACTTAGTGACCTCTTAACTCACAAATATGTTACCTTCCACAAGTCTATACCTGACCAAAGGAAATTGCTGAGTCTCTTGCTAATGAGCTGTATTGTGCTTTTAATACAAAAATTATTAGGACACCAATGTAAACAGTAAGAGTGAAGCTCTTATAATCTCTCAACATGATAAAAGTTCATAATTGCATTTGATGAATTCAAAATAGCTGCCCATTTAGCTCAAAATGTGAAAAATGTATTAAAGTAGAACTCTGGTATTAACTATACAAACAATGTCCTTTTTCTTTGTTTATTGTGTCAGAAAGTAAAATGAATATGAATGACTTTAGTCTGAATAGCAGAGGGAACTGCTGGGAGGGAGGAAGAGAACTGAGAAATAGTGGAGAAAAAACTTCAAAAGCTTTTCCTTGCATGTAAAAGAAATGTTTTGGTAGAAGTTACAGAGATAATCTATAAAATTGAACATTGTAAAAATGTGTTACTTAGTATTTTATAGCAAGAAAGGGTTTGATTCAGTATTTCATTTGTTTTCTAAGCAACTGCTTATTAAAAGTTTTTTTAATTCCCTTTACATCAAATTATCACTTACATCTTATTAATCTTGGTTACAACAGAGATGGATATAGCCAGCAAGCACTAATTGCATCCCTCCTAGAAAAAACTTTACCATTTCATTTGTCACTCTTATTCAGCTTTAAATGGTACTAGAGTTTTTTGTTTTTTTTTTTCCGTGTGTGTGTGTGTGTGTGTGTGTGTGTGTGTTTATATTAAGATTCCCCCATTTCTCCTTCTCTGTGCTGCTGTAGCCAAGCCAGACAGCCTATTGAGAAGCAGCAAACCATCTGTTAATGGATTTGAAGTTCTGAATTATACTTGAGTGTGTAGAGGCACTCGTGCTTAGCCAGAAACATTCATTTGAATTAAGCTATAAATGCTGTATAAAAAAGAGCCATACATTTAACGTAGGTTCATGAATAAATTTAAGAGAGGGCAATTGCACTCTAAACTTTTATTGCTGCAAAACCCAGTATTTTTGGTGTTCTCTGATCATTTGGGGCTTTTATAGCGGGATTGAAGCTTTAAACCTTGAACTAGGGGGAGACAATGCCTGTATTAAACCTTTTGCAGTAGAATTTCATTGCTGAATTGCTGATAGAACAGAAGCTCTATGGATTGGTGGGTATCCCTCCCCCCTCTTTTTTTTTTTTTTTTTTAATGTGAGAGATGTTTAAACCAGTCAAAAGGAAAACTCAATAAATAATTTTCTGGCATGGGGCCAGATCTTCTAGTTCATGCCCTTTGATTATTTTCTTTAGTTGATATCTTGTCTTCTCTGGAATAATCTATTAATTTTTTATGGCAGGAGAAACAGCCCTCCATAGAGCTTGCATAAATAACCAAGTGGAGAAATTGATTCTTCTTCTCTCTTTGCCAGGAATAGACATCAATGTTAAAGGTAAGTTCTATATTTTTGTAGTCTGATCCAGTGTCTTAATGTTTGTGGTATTAAATAGTGTTATGTCAACATTAAGAAAAATCATTTAAGTATATTTACCTAACATATCTTCAAAATATTACCAGTTGCAAAACCAAGAAATTCATCATATATTAATTTATAACTAATAGCACAGCAACATTTTTTCTCCATATTTTGATAGATCTCAAAATCATTATTTTTAAATTGTTTTAATTTATTTTTCTTACAGTTAGAAATATGACTACACCTTAGGCGTTTTTATCAAAACATGATATTTCTATATGAATGAAGCACCTAAAAGTCACACTGATAAAGGAAGCAGATTATCAATACTTTACTACCAAAAGACCTACTTTTGCTGTTTTAAAACTTGCCTTGATTTCTAATTTAGACAATGCTGGCTGGACGCCTTTGCATGAAGCCTGTAACTATGGCAACACAGTGTGTGTCCAGGAAATTTTGCAACGTTGTCCAGAGGTAGATCTGCTCACTCAAGTGGACGGGGTGACTCCTTTGCATGATGCACTGTCAAATGGACATGTAGAAATTGGCAGGCTGCTACTACAGCATGGGGGTGAGTGCATTTATGCTAAACGGGTTTTGATAAATTATCCAGTTTTTTGATGAATTCCCTCAGAGGTAGATAGCATGTTATGTTTAAGGTCTGCAAGGAAAAATGCCTTTATTTCATATTAATGAAAAAAATAAAAGGTCTCCGAGAACAAAAGCACCTTTTATTTAATAGGGATACCTTTTCATAACATGTAAATATTTATTTATTTTTATTAATTATAAAGCCTGTTTAGATTTGTGTATGAGAGTGTATTTTGAATTGAGTGTGTTTTAAATATTCTTTTACTTAAAGTGTGTAATGTCTTTGTGAACCAGCCATTTCTGAAAGCTTATTAATAAATGAATTTAAGTGTTCCATTGTGGTTACTTGGGTTTTCCATTCCTGTTTCATTTCTTGTGTATAACTGTTAACTCGATTAATCTTTTTTTTTTAATGAGTCATTTCTTTACAGACTACAAAAAGAAAGATAGCCTAGAATATCTTTTCTTCATTCACATTTTGCAGTCAATTAAGTTACAGTGGGAAGATTTTTTTCAAATGGTGGTAACTGTTGTGCAGGGGTTTTGTGATGGAGATAACTTGAGCTTAATATTTATCTGCTGCTTTTTCTGATTTTTGATCTCTGAATTTCAGAAAGCACCCCCACTCCCCTCTTCAGTGACATTCTTCTTACATGTGAACTGAAAAATATAAATTTTATGTTAAATTTTGCTGATAACTGATTTGTGTTTTAAAAGAGAAACAAAGGAAAAGTGATGACTAGTTTATAATGCAGAAATAAAATTTTGTGTAAATTTCCTGTTACTTTTATTTGTGCTGATTTTAACTGGAAATGTAAAATTATTTTCTCCTGTAATTAAAGCTATTTCATTCTGCATGAAAATAAAATGCATATTTTCTTTAGATCTTCCCCCCTCCCCCCACGTATATACATATGTGAAAGGTTGTATAGCTTGGTAGCTTAAGCATTTTGGTTATTTATAGTCTTCTCCTGCCCCCTAAAGGCCTTAGTGTGTCTGTTTTACTGACACCATTTCATAATCAATAAATTTTTCAGTTCTTCCACCTTTTTTAGTATTATATGTTTACTAAACTATAATGTTCTGTCTCCTGTGTTTTATTTTTCTACTCAATCATGTATGTGACATTCGAAGTCAGTATTTGGCCTTGCTTCAAATGATCTAAGCAGTGTAAGAGCCATTACTGTAATAAGTCCAACTCTTTAGAAAGAGAATGGGATTATACTGACCAAAGTGAATTTTTCCAGGGCTCTTGTTGAAGAATGGTACACGTATGAGTTCATTGTCATAAGAGAAGAAACCTACGTGTAGTTGAATTTACTGAGGTCCTTTGGCAATTGTACAGATTAAGCTTTGCCTTAGTTGTATTCTGAGTTTGGACCTACCAAATGGTTTAACACCATCATTAAAGTAACTACATCTCTTCTCTGTGTGTTACTCAGTCTTGAAAGAAGTAATTTCAGAAGTTTATTTATGTCTCTAAAACCTTTGTTTACTTTTGGTATCTTGTCCATAATTTGGGTTTTTGTTTTTTTGTTTTTTTTTAATAAGAGGAGTTACTTGGTGCAATTTTTTCATTATATTATGAAAAGAGACCTAATTTTGATTTAGAATTTTATTTTTTCCATAAAATTAAATTATATATTATCAGTGGTTGATCTTTTATATTAAACACATTTTATAAACTAGGCTATTACATATGTTTCATCAGATTCATCATTAGGAATTTTTGCAGCTACACTGTGTTCTCTGACAGTATGTTCTTATGTTGTATGTAGGATCTTCTGATTATGTCTTCTAGTACTAAAACTGTATATCTCTTATAACATTTTTATGGCAGAGTGGATAAATAATGACAGGATTTGACAGACAGAGGGGTACAAAGTACTCAGTGCTATGTGACCAAATACTGAGTCATTGTTGTTTTACCCCTCCCATATTATCCTTTACTACCTAGGGGATAAACTCTTCAATGTTTGGTAAGTAGATATATAGGTTTAGCTAGGACAGAAAGATGAAATCTGACTTTTGACTCAGAGCAGTTAACATTTAATTTTTTGTAAATCAGTTACGTATACTAAAAATTGAACATAAGCAAAGGTAAATGAAAATGTGATCTATGTCTGTGCATGGTTTTATAGTCTACTCTGTTGCAATCACCTGTTAGCAATGGAAGGAGGTAGTACTTCTTTCTCCTTGGTGAAATTATAAGATCCCTTTAAGACTGTTACACAGATTGAAGAAGAACATATTTCGTAAATATCTTCTGGGAACACTGAAATTCTTATTTCAACCTGACAATTTATAAAGTTTTATATGCTTTTTAAAATTTGTAATTATGTATTTTTTTATTGAACTAAGGCATGAGTTTTTAGGTAAACCTAATTAGGCGTTGACTAGAATTCTGGGTTTTTTTAATGTACCTTTATTAGGAAGTCAGTATGTATGGCCAGTTAATTTTGTCAACATGAATTATTACGAAATATGATCATAATCGGAGACCTGGATGCTTTGGGGAAATAGAGAAAACAACTGTTAAGCTGCCAAAAGAAAAATGTTTTGATGTTGTGCATTTTCTTTTTCACAGGCCCAGTGCTTTTACAGCAGAGGAACTCTAAGGGAGAATTGCCCTTGGATTATGTGGTATCATCTCAAATCAAGGAAGAACTATTTGCTATTACAAAAATAGAAGATACAGTGGAGAACTTTCATGCCCAAGCAGAGAAACATTTTTACCACCAGCAACTTGAATTTGGCTCATTTTTACTTAGTAGGATGTTGCTAAATTTTTGTTCAATTTTTGATTTATCTTCAGAGTTTCTCTTAGCTTTCAAAGGGTTAACTCATCTAAATGAGCTGCTTGTGGCTTGTAAGAATTATAAAGAAACTACCAGTGCTCACACTGACTGGTTATTGGATCTTTATGCCAGAAATATAAAGACATTGCAGACGCTCCCAAATATTCTTAAGGAACTGCCTGAGAATTTAAAAGTGTGTCCTGGAGTGCACACTGAGGCCTTATTGGTGACATTGGAAATGATGTGCCGTTCAGTCACAGAGTTGTCATGATGATACCAAAAAATATGAGTCAACTTTCTAAACATACTTAGCTTGCTTTGTCATTTCGTATGGACTTCATAGCTTATTAACAAATATTAATTTGATTTATTTATTGACAGAATTTGCAGTTTTGCTAAATTTCAAAAGCACTTAAAGTAACTTCTGCAACCCTGTAATGTAGGCTTCTTTTTCCATGTTGTAGAATTTGACTCAAAAGTAAAAAGAGTTTCATTGGTATATACTGCTTTCATTAATCTTTATTATTTCCTGATCTGAAAGTGATATTTATTTATATTGTACATGTAAAACATTTTAATTTAAATATTTTTTGAAATCAAAATGTTCTATCCTCTCTTCCAGGGATTTAAGGTCTTAAAATCATGGCAAGGATATTCATGCAAATGTGCACCTATAAGCATGTAGCTCCCTGTTTATTCTCCGTAGGCTGTTGGACTAAAATACTCATTTTAGTTTTGTGTGTTTGTAAAATAAACATTTCTAAAATTTACAATAATAATATTCTCTTGGTTTTTAAATGCAGTGAATGTGCCAAGTTTGACAGTTTGATCCCTTGATCTACTTTAACAGTTCATGTACAAAGTTTATTTCTACTCCATGTAACCACTGTTCTGTAAGTGACAACATACTGCTGCATAGTAAGTTTTGCCAAATATTAAGATTATAAGTGGTAACTAAGTAATAGATTTGAGATTATCTAAAATCTTAATGTGTAGTATGAATTTATGCTTCAATTTGCAGTTTTTTCCTAACAGCAATTTATAGTAAAACTAAAAGAAAGGGTGTGGATAATAACCACTTTTGAAATTGGAGTTGCTTTCCTAGTGGGAATAAGTTACGTTGTGGTACAGCTGGAAAAGAAACATTAAAACGTCCATTTAGCTTTTATGTAACTAAAGTGATGATCTCAAGGAATTAATCTGCTAAAGAAGCACACTTTAGTTTTATCTTAGAAATAGATCTTTTAACGAGATACAAATTCTGAGTGTTTTATTACTCGGTTTATAATCTAAACTGAACACTGCTACATTAGTAAATCAGCTCTGAATAAAAATCAAGGTGTTTTTTTTTTACTTATATTTTTAAATCAGTAATTTTTTACACATACTTTAAGAAATATTAGTTGTTTCTTGTTAGCCTTCAAATGTCAAAACCTAAAAGTCTCGTTAATGTATACTTAATCTGCCAGAGTGTCAGAGAAACCATGACGTAGCAGAGACTATCTAAGGAATATTAAAATGCTCAGATTTAGTAAAGTGTTTCCCAACATGATGAATAAGAACATTTTCATTCCGAAGAATAGCCACTTTACTTCACTTGTGAGGGCATCGGGAATAATGTTTACTTGTGCAACTAATATAAACCTAAAAACATATTTTGACATCTAACAGGCATGCTTATGTCTAATTTCTTATTAACTAAATTATAAGGCAGGTTTGTTTCTGAGCTATTGCTTTCTTACTTGTCAAATGAAAGTAACACCAGGTATTATCTGTGTTATGATAGAATTCTTAGCCTATCACCTTATATGGCACTTAATAAATGTTGCTTCTTTTCTAATTCTTACCTTCTCTTTTTAGTTATAACAAATTATTTAAGCAAGATAGTAATTGCTCAAGTTGGTAATAATTCTAAATTAATAAAATAACCAACATCATGAGTTAGGGTTTTGCACTGCTAAGAAAAGTAGTTTTTTAAATTAAATGTTCTTAAGAAATATTCATCTAGTTGCAATTAGAATTAATGTTTCATAACTGTTCTTTCTGCCAACTTCTACAACTCATGATGATATGAAGTATTAACACTAAAAAATGCCATTGAGGTCTCTGCCTATTTTAATAAGGTGTCATTGTAGTTTTGCACTTATTCAGAAGTACCACTTGGCAAACAGATTACTGTTTTCTGTGTCCTACTTAACAATACCAATATATGTACATGAATTTAAACAAATGTATATGAAATTTAAACCTTCAATGAGAAACTTTTTTCTAATATTATTGCTTAAACTTTATTTTAGAAAATATAATAATTGCTTCAGATTGATCTTAGAGGTAGAGGAAATAGAAATATTAATTAATAAAATTCATAGGCTTTTCAAGTCCTGGCTTTTAGTTGTAAATGGCTCAGAGTTCCAGCAACTGAAGGCAAGGCTGAGTTATGCTATTCTTTCATGTACTTTGCTAGATTTCGTATCTGTAATTCAATAGACTTGTGTAAAAAAAAAAAAAAGCCTATCAAGGCCTTTATTACAAATGTAAACAAAGGCTGGAATAAGATTTCTGAGCTGTTAAGATGCAGCTTTCCCCATATGTAATCTGTAGAAATATTTGGAATAGAAAAGATTTTAGAATGTTTACTGGCAGCTCCATAGGAAGGGTCTTTTCAAAGTTAGAGTTTTCTAGCTTGTTATTAATTTTGCAATGCAGAAAAAAGTGGTCCATTTATATACACTTTCTGTCGTTTCCTTAATTCCAAGATGACCAGGAAAACATTCATCCTTGTATAAATCAAATGCGAAATCAGTGTTTTTATTGTTTCTTGAACACCTACTATGTTCCAGGTGGTATTGCTTAATGGGCTGACTACAATAAAAGTTTATAGTCTAGGAAGGTAAATTAGATTGAAATATTGTTACTTTTATTGCCCTCTTTGTAGGCTGTTGAAAAAAATTTCAGTTTTGTGTGTTTCTAAAGTTTACAGTAATAATTGGTTTTCTATTTTAGTTTTTAAATGTGAATATTACATATATCTAATAGTTTAACCCTTCGATCATTATGATTTTAGCAATTATGTTTTAGAGAGAGTAGAATGTGGGGTGTGCTTTTGCAGTCTTCGCGAACTAAGACGCATTCCCAGGTAAATACAAATGCATTAATGCTAGGATACTTTATCTAAATGCCAGGAAACATTTGCCATTTTTGTCTATGCTGTTACAGAAAGTTAAATGAATACCATCACATGAAAACACTATTGCTGGAATGTGCAATCCATATGCCTTTACACACCTTTCAGTTAAGTTATGAACTTGATGAGAGCCTGTCACTGTTGCTCCTGAAGTAGTAGGAAGGGGTCATCTTTGAGTGACATGAGGCACTCTTTCCCTCAGGCATTTATCACGTAGCTTCCAGGCCAGTCGCACCTCCTGCTGACGTGGAGCTCGCAAAGTTCTGAATGATAATTGTTTTTATAACAAATGTGGATTGAGTTAGAAAGGTCAGCGATGGCATTATTGGAATTAGGCTGTGCCTGGTGTTGTCAAAACTGCAGACATCAGTTCCATGGAAACATGGAATAGTTAACTCTTTCTTGTAAATCAAATTATGTTATCAAAAAATTCACCTTGTAAGTTGAAATGAATTGTGGTAGGAGGATATACTCTGACAATTATTTGCTCTGATACAGAATTAGAAATTATTGGACTAAATCAATGAGAAGGGGTTGTGTGGTATTGTTTTTGCTTGGTTCCAAAGCATATATCTTTCAAGGTTTGCAAATTTTATAAAAAGAAGACCTTTTCAGATGAAACAAAAGATAATTTTAACATCATTGATCACTAGATTTTTTTTAAAAGTTTTTCCTCTTAAGTAAACACTAGTCTTCAAATAGTGCTTTCCAGTTTATGAAAGCCTCAAGCAACAAAGACATAAACATGAATTTATGTGAATTGTTAGAGGGTCAAGTAGATTAAATTACTTGAAAAAGAGGCTTCTTAACATTTTCCAATCACAAATCCAAGTGACTCACTTTTAGGGGAGTCTGCTATTTGGGAGTACTTTGTGTTATAAGCAAAATGATAATTTATATATTTAATATACTAATATTTCCCAATATCTTACATATTTGAACTCATTACTATAGGCCTTTTTATAACTGTAGATATGTAGTTTTTGTTATGAATACACTTAAACTATAGGTTTAAAAAAAATTAAACTATAACTCTTAGTAATAGATAGAAGTGATTTTTTTTTTATAATACTGTCTTTGTACTGTTGAATATGTATTTATTTCTTTTTACAAACAAATATAGTGAACTTTTCTGGGTTTTTAAACTCCTTGCTGAATTAAGATCCAATAGTATTAAATCAGCAAAGTAACCAGCAGTTACCAGTTGTTATAAAAACAATACTTCTAATAAAACAAGTATATAATATTATTTATATATGTAATTTATAATATGTAATAATGCCCTTAACATAGCCCAAAAAATAAAAGTTCCTTATTCAAGCATTTACAATTAGCCATCTCCAATTAGAATTAAAACAAACATTTCCACCAATTGTTTTATTGCCCCCAAATAGTTTAGAATAGTAAACCCAGATTTGGTAAATATAATCTTCCTCTCAAAAGCATCTGAATTGCAGCAAATGAACATTTATGCATAATGGGTGTTAAATATTAATAGAGAATGGCTAACTACTCTTTGGAACATCGGATTTAGTTCTACTGAAGAAAGGAAGTTTTTTTAAAAATTTGCTTAGCAATTCCAGCAGATAAATTGCACTGAACAGAAAATATGGAATCCAGCTTTGAATTTACACCTATTATGCTATCATTTATCTTAATAGTAGATGAACTAAAATTTCCAATGATTCTCCATTTTTCTGTCCTCAAAATGACATAAATAGTCATGTTGAAAAAATCATTAATCTTAAAGTGGTGACAGATAAAAAGAACTTAGTTTGTTGTCAGTACTTCTCAACTTAAAGGTTAGGTCAGCAATGGTTTATGTCATGACACTGATAAATTTTTCTAATGACCAGAATGGTTTGATTTATAATAGTTTTTTGTTTTTGTTTTAACGAATATGTATCTTTGGTATCTGACCTCATCCCAAAGATGCATTTCTGTTTTGCATTGTTTCTTTTTTTTTACTACATAGAGATGAAATTACAGAGCAATAAGTAATACTCAGTAAAATTAAAATACGCATTTTAAAGAGCTTTTCATGAAACCTTACAAGCAGAATTATAAAAGTGAGTTATAAAACTGGGCAAAGGGATGAGGGGGAGAGTGGTTAGGAGTCATTAGGTTTAAAAAATCAAGAAGGTAATTAACTGATTGAAAAGTTAATGAAGGTATAAAAATCAGACAAAAAGCATATAGGCAGATTTTCTACTCTCAGGAATAAATTAAACTATCTTTGAAAATTTTGAATAATGTTCAATAAACCAAAGGGTTGATACAATTGTTTTATGGGAGGTTCTTTTAGTTGAAACTCCATCAAAAAGAAGAATAAAAATACCTATTTTACTGGTATTATCAGAAATAGATTATTAGACTAGTCATATTCAGCCCTTTCCTAAAGGTTAGGCAAATCTAGTTTCCTTCCCCATGGCTTTAGTTCCCTTACTCTTCCTTTCAAACTACGTTTAAGTTCATACAAAGTCATGTTATCGGAGGAAATGGGCTTAGGGAGAGGTTGAGAGCCATTTATAAAAAGTGGTTAGGCTGGTTTTCTCAGAGCCATTTTTCTTGACTAATTTTAGTTCTTTAAAAAGGATGTAATTAAGTTACTTCAAGTAAAATCACATAGGGGAATTATAAGCAAATACGTTGCTAATAGTGGTTGTGTTTATGATAGAGTTTCGAATATTTTCTTTGCTTCTCTAAGTTTCTCTGTAACATGATTTATATTTATAATGCCAGTAACTCATTTATTTTTGAAAGTAATGCTTCTAACATAAATGAAAATCTAGTCTTGAAAATTTTCTAAAGCTCTTATTTAAACTGGCATCTGCTGGATTTTTAAAATATAAAGTACATTTTTAAAATGTGCCATTTTTCGGAGTGCCTGGGTGGCTCAGTCGTTAAGCGTCTGCCTTAGGCTCAGGTCATGATCCCAGGGTCCCGGGATCGAGTCCCACATCAGGCTCCCTGCTCGGCGGGAAGCCCGCTTCTCCCTCTCCCGCTCCCCCTGCTTGTGTTCCTGCTCTCGCTGTCTCTCTGTCAAATAAATAAAACCTTTAAAAAAATAAATAAATAAATAAAATAAAATGTGCCATTTTTCTTCGGGCAACGATGTAATAATTAAACGTAGTATCTAATACGGATCTCAAAAAATATATACTTGCACTCTATGCCCCTCCTTTAAGAGTGAATCTGGCTCATCATTTTACTGGCAGGCTTCTTCAGTCTTCTTTTTAAGCCCCTTTCAAGTAGTGTGTCACCACGTTCTGGGGTCATTACTCTAGGAAGATTTTTAAATTGCCAAAGATGAAACTTCCTCATGTAATTACCGTGTGGAGTCATGAGAACAGAGCTTCACTATTGGCCTTTTCTGATTTTAGAAGTATTCATGGAACCTGAAGAATTACTTGTCTGATTTTTTTTTTTTTCAGATTCAACACCAAAAAGCAGGGAGAACACTCAGATTAAATGAAGGCTACATTTGTCTATTATTTGAAGGGAGGTTACTGCTGTGTTACTGAGAATTTTTTTTCTTATATCATCACAGACCTGGAAAAAAATTCACTTTTTACTATTGATTGTATTATTTACAACACTAATGCAGATACAGGCAGCCAGCTCTTCACTGAGAGAATTCTGAGTGAAAGTGTCTTGCCACTGTTCTCCAGAGCATATTACTTTGCACCTCTTCTGTGAAGGCCAGGAAAATGGTTTCTTGTAAGGTACTCTTTTAAGTAGTACAATTCAAAATAGAATATTTTAACAATGATTTTATATAAACTCATTGGATACCAGTAATGTAATTACAGTGCACCGGGGAATATCACATTAATGTGTTTTGGTGGGGAGATTTCTCACCTGCTTGTCAGGGGTGTTGTCACAGTCATGGGAGATCATGGGTCATCAATTACTCTGCATTAACATCATAATGCCACAAGAATGGTATGTACCTGCTATCCCACCCCATAAGAGTTGGTGTGCCTGACTCTTAGTTATCAAGTGCCAGGTGTTTTGTGATGACCACCCCCCCAAAAAAGGTTTTCTCTATTATAGCTGGAAATGCATTTTTTTTTTATCCTACAGGGAAATTTTTAATGTTTGACTTCAAACAAATAAAACGGACCACCACAATGATCTATTTTAAAACTAGTTTTTCAAACATATGAAGTATTTGACTTTTCCCAGTGGGTTCCTCTGTGCTTCAAAGACCCTCCTGTAAGTTTGCTAGTTCTCTGTGTTAACAGAATCTGCTGTGTAAGAGTTCCAGATCAAAGGTAAGGGGTAAGAATACCATCGTGTAAGATTGGGTCAGAACTTGGGTTAGTTACCTCCCGTGTTACACAACAAAGTCAACAAAAACACAAATGTTATCCCTCTGTATAATAGAAAATAGACACTTCAGTCTTGATGAAATTTTTTTAAGAGTTTATTAGTTCTTGACACCAATAAATTATTCTCCATGATTTCAGTATCAGGTTACAATTTGGGCTTATAATTGTCATGATCACTGCTGTACAAAGGAGGGATGTTTTGAGGGAGTGATGTCGAGTTGAGTTGTAAGGTTTCCAGTTCTCTGGATGGCTTTATTAGAAGATCTGTGAACTTGGGACAAGCAATGGTACTTCCTTCCTCTCAGCTCCCTTCTGTAGTCCCAGCTGCCTCTGTAATTACTGTTGACTGTTGTCCCAGGTGGGTCTCCTGTAATCAAGAGCCACCTACGAGTGGTTGGGGCCAGGTGTGCACCTTTCTCTCTGCAGTTAGCATTTTCCCTAAACTTGTTACTATTTGAATTCTAGCAAAATAAAATGTTGCCTCATGCCATCCTGAAGCTTGTCTTTGATAGGAAGTGGGACTGAGCCTGGCCTACCATCTTGTCATAGTAACAGCAATGAGCCAGGTCTTAGGATCCCAAATGCATTCCTCCTGAGAAGATGTGGTTTGCAGGTTCCTTCACTGACTCAGGTTGGTCGCTCCTTTTCTCTTGAAGGAACACTGAAAAATCTGCAGCAGGGGAGAATTATGTTGCATGTTTACTTTTGCTACAGACTGAGAAAACTTTGGCATAGCTACTTACCTATTTCTCTTCTTAATACAAATAAAGCTTTCAGCTTAATATAGTAATGCTATTAATTGCCTAGAGCAGAACAGCAGTGCCATTACTTTTTTTTTTAATGGAGTTTTATAATTGTTCAGTAACATGTGGAGACACAACCGTCATGTAAATTAAAAAAAAAAAAAAAAAACCTGTCTACAAAAATATAGCTTGTGCATTTGAGGGACCATTTCTTTGTTATTAATTTAGAATACGAAGAAAGGAAGATCTCAATATAAAACTCATTTGAGACCATTTGTGTACTTGTTACACTTTTTTTGGTTCTTAGCACAAATCCCCTTGGGAGAGTGCATACACAATCATGACCTTCCAGCAAACCTTTCATGGTGGTGGTAGCTTCTGCAGCAGGTGACCACTTTGGACATTTAATGTTTTAGGGGTTTTTTGCATGGTATTCTTACATAACGAGATATTTTGTTTGGTGTTTCTTAAATCTCAAAGATTCAGCTGATAACAACTTCTACGATGTGACTGCCACTGTACAGATGTAGAAACTAAGGCATAAGACCTAACATTTTCACCCCAAAAAAGAAAGTTTTGTGTTTTTTCTTTCAGTGAGTTACACCAGTCATCCCGGGGAAGAGAAGTGTAACTACAAGGAATGACACTATTGTAAGTATTCATTACATTTTTTATGTGGTTTTAATTCATACTTGACTGAACAATTAGAAAAGGCTAATTCTAGATACTCTAATCAAACAAATGAATTGGCATCTGTACACATACACCTACTCACACTTGACATTTAAAGCCCCAGAATTTAAGCATTCCTTTAATAATACCTGAAGCTTTTGCAAGAAGTATAACGGTGGATCTCTTTACTTGTATTTCTGGAACATCAGTGGCCTAATAATACATTTTTTTTTATTTGTTTTTAATGCTGAGTACAAAACTCAGAAATATTGAGGTACATTTAACAAGCATATGAACTGAAATTAAAGCTTCTGAATAAGACTGGTTAATACAAAATTACACCACTTACAGCATTACAGACATTTGGATATTAAGATCAAAATGGAAGAAAAAAGTTCCCAGGATCCCTGAATAAGAGAGATTACTACTGAATTTTTTTTCTCTTTTAAATATAGAATAAAATTCTTAAATAGTGCAGAGGATCATAGGGGAAGGGAGGGAAAACTGAATGGGAAGAAATCAGAGAGGAAGACAAACCATGAGAGACTACTTTTGACTCTGGGAAACAGGGTTGCAGAAGGGGAGGTGGGTGGGGGTGGGGGGGATGGGGTCACCCGGTGATAGGCATTAAGGAGGGCACGTGATGTGATGAGCACTGGGTGTTATACGCAACTAATGAATCAATGAACACTACATCAAAAACTAATGATATACTATATATGCTGGTTAATTGAATTTAAATTAAAAAAGATTTTAAATTATAAATTCAATAAGTTTAATAAATTGGGCTACTCAAAAAAATATATAAAATAAAATTCTATAAAAGATACGCTCAGAAACCTATCAATTAAATTTTGTTCTTACTATAGCTTCAGATTTGATTTTAATATACTGTCATTGGTTGGATCATTGCCTGTGACAGGGCAAGTCATATAATAGTAAGAGGTATTCAATAAATGTATCACAAAGCAAAGTCATTTTAAAAAATCTTTCAGTTTGGCTGGCTCATTCAGTGGAGCATGAGACTCTTGATCTCAGGGTTGAGTTCGAGCCCCACTTTGGGTATGGAGATCACTTAAAATCTTTTTTAAAAAAACCTTTCAATTCAGATTATCCTAGCCCATAGTATGGTTCAAATGTAATTTGGAATCCCTATAGCATCTGTCAGTTTGAATCTGTGAACAGTACCAAAATGAGCAAGTATTATGTTCTTTTTATAAATGAAAAAAATGTTTAAAATACACATTTCTTAGGAATTACAGTTAATAGCAATATCATGTGACTGACCTTTAGGGAATTTACTACTAAAAGACACTGAAGAATATATTTAATAGTTGACACGATTACCGGATTTAGCAGTCTCACACCTATCTGGAGTGACATTTAATCTCTTAAAGATATCTTAAAATAATTACGTGGAAAATCTTTCAAAACTAAAACAGCTTTCAAAAGGCAAAACTGTACCCATGTGAGAAGGGGAAAGAAATAGTTAAAATTTTATTAGACACAGTTTCTTCTTTTCAGCCTGTGAATGTAGTACTTTTGTAAGCAATGAAGAGGCCTCTGAATATCATTTCATGCCTCAAGATGATAGTTCGTACTCTTCTATCAACTTCATCGCATGCTCACTCCTTCGAAGGCAGTGAGTTTCATACAATAGTCAAGGTTTCAGAGAAGCCTTTGTCCAAACCAAACCCAGTTTCTCTAAGTGTCATTTATAAGAATATGCAGTCCTCCAGCACTCCTCTCTCAACCACAAAAAAAAAAAAGGCAGACAGGAGTACTGATTATACTTAAAAAAGATTTTTTTATTTAATGCAGTGAATGTATAGTCAACATTACCATTGAATTTAACATCTGAAAGTTGGTAGAATGAAACAAAAATTAGGCATCTGTTAATGGTTACTATGCCGCAGGTACATCTGAAGTTGTACAGTATCAGGCTTGTAGACATTTGAGTAGACGCTGTCAGCACGGAACATAAATCTCACACAAGGTCTAATCAAAAGGTATTTCAAACAAATTATCCCATCAATAAACTTTCTGTGGGAACATCAGCTTCATGGAGTATTATGTCTAAGCAACAAACAGTGATGGTATGCGGGTAGGAGCATGTTATTATAAACACGGTGAGCTAAATAGAGCATATTGAGGTCAAAGCCTTTCTGTAGAAAGGGAATTTAATTGACATTCTCTTTCAAGCATAGTGTATAAACAGATCAAAATAGTTCTATCATAAGAAATAGTATTTAACAACGTCGCTTTAAAATAAAAATACTTTAAAAATTAGCTTTGATGAGATTAAATTTATTTTTAAAGAATCTTCCTTTAGAGTGAAATATATATTTCTGGCTTCTGGCTTTTCTGTTTTTCCATCATAACCCACCCCCCCCTTCACCCTATCCCAGTCTATTAATAAAGTAGTGCAAAACATTTTCTACAGCATTTCAGCCAAGCTTAATCCGCTACCCAGTCAGGGAAGTAAAACATTCTCACCAAATTATTTCTCTCTCCAGAGGTATACTCCCTTGATTTATCAGGGAGCTAGGTACAAAACTGCCATAAGTCTTGGGAATGAAATTTTTAAGTATAGATTCTATGGTAAGTAGTGAAACATTTTTTTAAAGGCAAACTCCCCCCTCCCCATAAGCAGTTTTTTGTTGTTTTTGTTTTTTGATTTTTTTTTGTTTTTTACAAAATAGGTTTCATGCATTCATATTATCAAGAACGATTGATTAGTTTTTCTATAAATGAATATAATGAAACACTGGCATATCACTTAGCACACTAGCATTCTTTACATTAAAATTCACACTAACAAAAATCATACTATGCATTAAAGCATTTCAGTAATCTATGAGAAAGCAAGTACTTTTTGTGTGTGTGATAACACTTGAGTATTAAATATTTTTAGAGGCACAGAAACACCAAAAGCAACACGGATTTAGGTTGCTAGTATTTTTGACAACTGAACTGGGTTGCTAACTTGCTAACTTGGTACAAATTAAAGTAGTGGTAGGTATAAAAATTCAGATAGGCAATCATTTATAAACCTGGCAGTATTTATGTGTAATCCTGTAGAGATTTTAAGGTTTTAGATGGAATGATAGAAGCTTTGGAAGTTTTCTTTGTAGAGTGTGAAAGATTATCTTGACAGAGTGAATGTACCTTCCACTCATTAGCTTAAAATAAGCCGAGTCATATCTCAGTAATTTGCACAGGAATGAAAGTCAGGATCTGAAGTCAGAATCTTAGTTAAATTGAAATGCATCTGTTCCATAATTCAGATTTTGGGATTCCCCCCTTCTCTTTTGACATGTATAAAACATAGAAAACAACTGTAATGGATTACTTTTCAGATAAAAAATAGTCACATTAAAAAAAAACTTTAAAAATCAAATTGACATTTACGTTTTATGTAGATTTAATCAGGGTACAGCTGAGCATTTAATGTAATATTCTGGTGCTTCCACTTGTAATTAGAGAAGTGTATATCCCCCAACGTTACCATGCTTCTATTTGTTGTTCCAGTGTGTTATGTTATTATCCACAGCCAACAAGGCTTTCACACAGCAACAGCTAAACCTTTAGCAAATTGAGTCTGTACAATGGAAGTATATTTTCAAAGACATATGCCTTTGTACACTATTTACAAATTCTCTCGATCATGATAAAAAGGCAAAATAAATAAAAAGCAGGAAGAAAGGAAATGCTGCTGAGGCTGAAGGCTTTTTCTTTTATCTTCCCAAACAGATGCTGGTCTCCTCAGTGCTGGGAGCTGGCTAGCCAAGATTGTTTTTCTTCCTTTTACATGGGCTATGAGAAGTATCTGGTTTCAGTTCTTGGTATTGCACCTGTTTAAACAGAGTTCAGAGAAAGACTGGTCAGGTGGTCACTTTCTGGCAAAGGAAGGAAAAGCAAAGGAATGAGAGACTGCTTAGAGACAGGGGTGGGAAGAGTGTTCACCCTGGAAGGTCTATGAGATCTGCAGCTGGGATGCAGAAAACAATAGAATGATAGAGCAAGAATCATAAGGGAAATCCTGCCAGAAATTACATGAGAGCACTGTTGTGAACTCTGGTAACAGGCTGCCTCTTCACTGTAACACTACATTAAAAGCAAAACCATCTTTATCTTAATTTTGAAAGGCTGGATAACGGTTCTTTGCAATTTACTGTTTGTTTAATTTAGGCTTAATCTCCCTCCAGCCTACTCTCAACGTCGGATACCAAATCGAAAACTCAACTGAAACAAAGGAAGAAAGGTATTGCTGCAACATAGTGTCAAGATTTTGATAAAAACATTTCTCGGGCGCCTGGGTGGCTCAGTTGGTTAAGCGACTGCCTTCAGCTCAGGTCATGATCCTGGAGTCCCGGGATCGAGTCCCGCATCGGGCTCCCTGCTCGGCGGGGAGCCTGCTTCTCCCTCTGACCCTCCCCCCTCTCATGTGCTCTCTCATTCTCTCTCTCTCAAATAAATAAATAAATAAATCTTTAAAAAAAAAAAAACATTTCTCATTTATTCTGAAAATAATTGATGATTAAGGGGCATGAGTTAACCTCAAAGAATTTTAAAGGATTGAGATGTGCCCCAGTCTTGAAAAGGCAGGTACTCTCCACCCCTTCCCCCCACTGGTCTCCAAAATACGCATTTTTAAAACTCAATTCCTGTAAATTATGCAAAGAAGTGTTTTTCAAATGTTCACTGGCACAGCTTGCTTTCAGCATCTATATTCCTGTTTCCTCCCTTCAGGTAATGGTGACTTCCCTTCACAAACCAGGTGAACCTTCCTTGGAGGAAAATTGCCCCTATGAGCCCTGGTAGGTTCTTGATGCAACCCTCTCTTGTTCTCCATTCCCCATGCTTTATAAAAGTTCTTCTTGGGTAACACCCCAAGTGGGCTAAATTCCTGAAAGGGAAAATCTGCTATAGGCCTTTTAACTTTAAGTGGTTCTTCTAAAACCTTTGAAATTAAAAGGATGAAAAGTGAAAACCCAATGCCATCATACGGTAAAGAGCAGTAATAGTGAAACCTACATACCACTTGTACATCTGAAGGGACTCTGGAAAGGAAGTCAAGTAGTTCATTGTTATCAATTGCATATGGACTCCGAAGCTTTTTTGTAAATTTATTGATGCCTGAAAAAGTCATAGATAAAACATTATTGAAATCTCCAGTTAGGAATTAGAAAAATCACGTATATTTCCATATGTTACAGTGATTTGAAGATCTAGACTAAGCTGCTCTTCAGTCTCCACTGAATGAACCAGTACACCCTGTTTTCTCCCTCCCACCCTCCCTCTCCCCCATTCCTGTTTTTCTCTCCTTTCCTTTGTTCCCTTCCTCCCTCCATCCCAAATCAAGGCAGCTCTGGTTTTTCTTTTTACTTTAGTGGCTTCCTCCCAGCAGGAAAGGCTTTTTATTTGGGAAACAAAAGGCACCTGGCAAGGATGTACAATGCTGTATCTTGCTTTGCCACTCAGTGTCATATTACTTAGAAGCCTTGCTTTAGTATTTCATCTATAGTAAAACTTTTCAAGGCAAAAAGTCTGATTTACTGGTTTTCCCTTTTTCAAAAGATAAACCTTACTGTTTTTTGGAGTGGGGAGTTGTTAATGTTATGCAAACTAAATGTTTAGAAGACAGCTATCCTTGTTTTTTTTTTTTTCCTTTTAAATGACCTGAAATGTGAAAGTTTTACCGCCAGCTTTTTTAAAAAAAATAAACAGCTTTAAAGATGGTGATACAAGAGGATCCTGAACTCTCCTCCCACATATGGGGTGCTGAGCTAAGGCCCACTATGAAGCAGGTAGGAGAGGCTGGGACATAAACTCCTCATAAACCTTACCCTCAGTGTGGCAACCCATGGTCAGGA
The DNA here is from genome assembly GCF_054177405.1 of Leptonychotes weddellii. Lineage (NCBI taxonomy): Eukaryota > Metazoa > Chordata > Mammalia > Carnivora > Phocidae > Leptonychotes > Leptonychotes weddellii. Next base: position 74,893,285 of record NC_138375.1, on the reverse strand, counting down.
GGGAACTCAAAAGCTGTAGCTTCTCCTTAAGGAGTGAAGGGTTTGAGCCCCACCCACATCAGGCACCCCCAGCTTTTAACATGTGCACCTATGAGACGACTCTCCAAAATATCTACCTTTGAAAACCAATGGAGCTCATGTCCACGGGACCCACAGGCTACAGTGATCTGAGAAATGGTTCTTAAAGGACTTGCATGCTTGGAGTCACCCCAGAGCCCAACATGGAAGCAGTTAATTGAGGGGTACCTGGACTTTGGGAGAGCCTCATTTGCTTGTCTTGGAGCATCAGCCCGAGGGGTGGGCATCTGGTTAGACAAACATTCAAGGGTCTGCTGGGGTGCTCTCGAGCCAGAGACTGGGGGTGCCATCTTTGCACTTTCCTTCTGCCTTGCTCCAGCTGGTGGATGCTTATCTCCACACTCTCCTTTTGCCACACTCCACAAAGGGTATCTCCCCGAGGGAAGCTTTTACATGTGTATGGTGCCCCAGTTTTATGTCTGGTTTTACATCTAAGAGGTGGCTCGATAGGGCAATGTAGGAAGATCTTGAACTCACCCCTTCCCATGATCACACCAAATCTACAGCTACATATGGAACACTTAGTTCCCTCTGAGAAAGACCTGAAAACTAGCTGAGTGACTTCTTCACATCAGGGTAACAAGAGAAAGGCCAAGGGAAGTGGGTAGGAGAGGCTGAGACAAAATCTCATTATAAATCCTACCCCAGCAAGGCAACCCACAATTACAACGTAACTCACAAACATGGAGCTTCTCTCTGAAGAGCAGCGGGTTATACCCTGTATCAGGCACCCCAGCTTTTAAGTCCTACAACTGAGAGATGAGCCCCCAACACATCTGGCCTTGAAAATCATGACATAAAGAGCTGTTGTGAACTGAGAAATGGCTCAATGGGCTCATGTACATACTCACTTGCCCCAGGGTGCAGCATAGAAGCAACCATTAGAAAAGCATCCAGACTTTAGCAAATGAATCTCTTTCATATAACCTTAAAGCTTCAGCTGGTGGGGCTGGGGCCTGCTGGGCTACTCTGCACTCTCTATCTGCCTTGTAAAGCCGGTGGGTGCCATTTTTACCCTCCAACTGGCAAGCACCAGCTTCATGCTCTCCCTCTGCCATGCTTCAGAGCACCAACATTTCCTGGAGTGGAGCTTTTACACACATCTGGTGCCTTGGTTTTTGTGGCTGCTGGCAAGGGGACACCCCTTGATTGCTGGGCTCAGTAGTCCAGGGTGGCTTCCATTCCTGAGTTGCATGGGACTCTAACACTCAGACCGTTCTTGGCAGACTACCATCCCCAGGACACTGTACAGACAGTAGCTGTAAGACACCCCCAGTCTTTCTGAGAAACAAGCCTATTTGCTTATAGAAGAGCTGGTCAACCCTCTGGTCTGGCACACTTACAAGAGTTTATAGAGTTCTCAGGGAACCGTCCACTAGATGCAGTCTTTGCACTCTTTGCCACACTATAGCTTATAAATATCTCCCAGTAAGGAGCTTCTATCCTTGTTTGACACCCCTGACTTTTGTAGCTGCTGCTGAGGAACACCTGTGTATCACCTGGCTCTGGTGGCCAATGTGATTATGCTTACAGGTCCCACAGGACTGTAACCAAAAAAAGAAAAAAAAAAAAGTTTTTAAACATCAACGACCCTGAGGACATAGCTAGAGGTAACAGACTCAGATGCTCAGTCTTTGTCACAGACCCCTAAGCTTATCATCCTAGTTACTGCCTAAGGGGCAGGCTTCTAATTAAACACACATGTAAGGGCTGACTGTAAACTTCTCCAGAAACCTTGGAGAGTAGGCTCTGTGCCATGCTCCAGAGCAGCAGTCTCTCTCAGAGGGGAGGTTTTACATATAACTCGTGCCCTGGTTTTTACAGCTGCCACTGAGGGAATACTCCCTTGATCTCCTAGCTCTGGTGGACATGAGGCTTGTATTTCTGGGTCCCACAGGACTGTAACAGTTAAAGAGAGAGTTTTTGGCAGGCTACCACCCCCAGGGCCCTGCACAGACATCAGGCTAAAACACATCCACAGTCTATCTGTGAAAGAGACCTATTGCATTGTCCTGGAGCTTCAGGCCTGCATGGCAGGCTTCAAGTTTGGCATACATCTAGAGACTTAGGAAAGTGCTCTGAGGAAATGTATGCTGCCGGATGCCATCTTTGTGCTGTCGCTGCAGCACGCTGGCATCTCCTTGAAAGGAACTTACATGCTCATGTGGAGCCCCCAAAATATAACTACAATAATTAGTTAAGGAATACACAAGATTAAAAGATGTTAAATGTAACATCAAAAGCAGAACATGTGGGTGAAGAGTTAAAATGTAGAGCTTTAGAATGCATCCAACCTTACATTGTTACCAACTTAAAACGGACTGTTAGAAGTTGTAATATGTAAGCCTCATGGTAACTGCAAGGCAAAAACCTATACCAGACACACAAAAGATAATAAAGCAATCAGAGCATACCAGCAAGGAAAGTCATCAAATCACAAAGGAAGAGAGCAAAAGAATAAGGAACACAGAGGAACTACAAAACAGAAAACATTAACAAAATGCCAATAGGTACATACCGATCAATAATTAGTTAACTGTAAATAAGATAAATTCTCCAGCAAAAAAGTATCAAATGGTTGAATGGATAAAAAAACAAGACCCATCTATATATATGCTGCCTCTAGAAGAGACACATTTCAGATGCAAAGACACAAACAGACTGAAAGTGAAGGAATGGAAAAACATACTCCATACAAATGAAAACCAAAAGAAAGCTGGAGCAGCTATGCTTACGTTGGACAAAAACATACTTTAAAACAAAAACTGTAATAAGAAACTAAGAAGAGTGTTACGTAATGATAAAGGGGCCAACCCAGCAAGAGGATACAGCGTTTTAAAATATTTATACAGCCAACATAGGAGCACCTGAACTTATAAAGCAAATATTAACAGACATATAGGGAGAAATAGCAGTATAATACTAGAGTACTTTAACACCTCACATCACCACCTAGATCATCCAGGCAGAAAACCAATAAGGAAACATCAGCCTTAAATGACATGTTAGACCATATGGACCTAACAGACATCGACAGAACATTCCATCCAAAAGCAGGAGAATATACATTCTTCCCAAGTGCACATGGAACATTCTCCAGGACAGCTCATATGTTAAGCCACAAAACAGGTCTTAATAAAGAAGACTGAAATCATAGCATGCATCTTTTTCAACCACAATGGAAGGAATCTAGAAATCAATTACAAGAAGAAAACTGGAAAATTCACTAGTATGGGGAGATTAAATAGCATGCTACTAAACCAATGCATCAATGAAGAAATAAAAGAATACCTTGAGAAAAATGAAAACAGAAATACAACATACCAAAATGTATGGGGTACAACCAAAGCAGTTCTCTGAGGTAAGTTTATAACAATAAATGCCTACCTTAATATAAAAAGTTATAGAAGAAAGGGAATAATAAAGTTTCAAGCTGATTCTTTGAAAAGATGAGTAAAATGGCAAACCTTTAGCTAGACTTGCCAAGAAAAAAAGATCCAAATAAGATCAGAACTGAAAGAGAATATGTTAAACCTGAACCACAGAAGTATAAAGGATCCTGAGACTAGTATGAACAATTACACACCAACAAATGGAAACCTAAGAAATGGGTAAGTTACTAGGTACATACAGTCTTCTAAGACTGAATCACGAAGAAATAGAAAATTTCTATTCAGACTGATTACTAGGAAGGCAGCTGAATCAGTAATCAAAAACCTCCCAACAAACAGGACCAGAGAGCTTCACTGGTGAATTCTACCAAACACTCAAAGAATAGCAATTTTTCTTACTCTTCCAAAAACTAGAAGAGGAGGGAACACTTCCAAACTCATTTTATGAGCATTTCTCTGTTTCCAAAACTAGACAAGGACACCACACACACAAAAAGGAAATATAGGCCAATATCTCTGATGAACAGAGATGAAAAATCCTCAACAAAATATTAGTAAACTGCGTTGAACAATTAAAAATCTCATTCACCACAATTTGGATTTATTCCAGGGATGCAAGGTTGGTACAACATCTGCAAATTAGTGTGATAAACCATGTTAAGAAAATGAAGGATAAAAATCAGATGATCATCTCAATAGATGCAGAAAAGCATCTGACAAAATTCAACATCCATTGATGATAAAAACTCTCCACAAAGTAGATGTAGAGGGAACGTAACTCAATATAATAAAGGCCATATATGACAACCCATAGCTAACATCATAATCAATGGTGAAAAGCTAAAAGCTTTTAACATAAGTTCAGGAACAAGACAAGAATGTTCACTCTCACCATTTTTATTCAACAGAGTATTGGAAGTCCTAGCCAGAGCAATCAGGCAAGAAAAAGAAATAAAAACACCCAAATTGGAAAGAAAAAATGCAATATATGCAAATGACATCATGTTATATATAGAAAACTCTAAAGATTCCACCAAAAAAAAATAAAAAGGAACTAATAAGTGAATTCAATGAAGCTGCAGGATTTTGGCGAAAAGGTAATGGAGAGGCTAGGAGAGGGTATGACCTATGGTTGACCTGGTTGCTGAACTCTGGCAGCTTCTCACCCTTTGGTTTTTGAAATGTACATTCTGCCCACTGTACCCACAGTGGGAACTGCTCCAAGGATGTAGCCTTGAAAGAGTAAGATGTTATTAAGACCATCTGAACAGTATATGGGACTGAGCCCAGTTAATTCCTCCATGTAAACTTTTAAGATTCTGGTGGGCAGGGGTGGAGATTTACTTGCCTATAGCCACCCAAGACAAGCCTTGTAAGTGAGTTCCCCTGTATATTAAATCTACCACCTACCAGTCTGAAATGGCCTCCCTCTTTCTTCAGTCTATGCACTTTGTGTATGGGGGCCAGTTTGCAAACCAAGGATACAAAATCAATAACAAATTGTTTGGTTTCTATACACTAATAATGAATGATCAGAAAGAAATTAAGAACAATCCCATTCACAATCACATCAAAAAGAATAAAATACCTACAAATAAATTTAATAAAGGAAGTGAAAGACCTGTACACTGAAAACTGTTAAGACATTAATGAAAGAAATTGAAGACAACACACATAAATGGAAAAATAGTCCATATTCATGGATAGGAAGAATAGTGTTAAAATGTTCATATTACCCAAAAGTAATCTATAGATTCAATAAAATCCTTATCAAAATTTCAATGGCATTTTTCACAGAAGTAGAACAAACAAACCTAAAATTTGTATGGAACCACAAAAGACCCCAAATAGGCAAAGCAATCTTAAGAAAGAACTACAAAGCTGGAGGCATCACACTCCCTGATATCACAGTATGATACTGGCATAAAAACAGACACGTGGATCAATGGAACAGAATAGAAAGTGTGGAAGTAAACCCACACGTATATAATCAATAAGTTTATGACAAAATAAGAATATACAATGGAGGAAGGACAGTCTCATAAATGGTAGACTAGGTAACCACATGTAAAAGAATGAAAGTGGACTACTATCTTATATACAAAAATTAATTCAAAATGGATTAGAGATTTGAATATAAGACCAGAAGCCATAAAACTCCAAGAGGAAAATAAAGGCAGTAAGCTCCTTGACATCGGTCTTGGCAATGTTTCAGATTTGACCCCAAAAAGCAAAACAATTAAAGTAAAAATAAACAAGACTACATCATACTAAAAAGCTTCTGCACAGCAAAGGAAACCATCAATAAAATGAAAAAGCAACCTACTGAATGGGAGAAGATATTTGCAAATCTTATCTCTGCTATGGGACTAATATCCAAAATATTTAAAGAACTAATACAACTCAATAGCAAAAACAAAAACACAATCCACTTAAAAAAAATAGGCAGAGGATCTGAACAGACATTTCTCCAAAAAAGACCTACAGATGACCAACTAGGATGTGAAAAGATGCTCAACATCACTAATTATCAGGGAACTGCAAATCAAAAACACCTTGAGATATCACCTCACACCTGTTAGAATGGCTATTATCAAAAAGACAAGGAATAACAAGTGTTGGCAGGCATGTGGAGAAATGGAAACCCTCATTCACTGTTGGTGGAAATGTAAGCTGGTGCACTATGAGAAACAGAATGGGTAGTCCTGACAAAAAGAAAAATGGGACTGCCCTATGTTCCTGCAATTCCACTTATGGATATTTATCCAAAGAAAACAAAAACATGAACTCAAAATATAAATAACACCCACCTGGCACATGCTTATTGCAGCACTGTTTATAATAGCCAAGACACGGAAACAACCTCAGCGTCCACTGACACATGAGTGGGTAAAGGAAATAGGATATATATATACACAGTAGACTATTAACCATAAAAATCAAGGAAATCTTGCCATTTGCAACAACACAGGTGGGCCTTGAGAGCATTATGCTAAGTGAAATGAGTCTAAGGCAAACACCCTATAAGACCTTACCTGTGTGTGGCATTAAAAAAAATAATAATAATAAGCCAAGCTCATAGATCCAGATTGGTAGTTACCAGAGGCTGGAGGTGGGAGGATGGGTGAAATGGGTGAAGGGCTACACATTTTCAGTTACAAAATAAGTGATGGGGATATAATGTACAGCATGATGACTATAGTTAATAATACTGCATTGCATATCTGAAAGTTGCTAAAAGAGTAGATCTTAAGAGTGCTCACCATGGCGGGGGAGGGGGGGAAATGTTTCTGTTTCTACATCTCTGGCATTGAGATTTTCAGGAAGCAATTTTCCTTTCAAATTACACAAAATTTAAATTTAATGCTTGCAAAAGATGCTGTGATTGACTTACTTGGATCACTTTTGGAATAGAACAGCCAAGAACCATTACAGATGAGCCATATCTACCCATACGAAATTTTTCAACAGTTAATCCTCTATACTACCTGAAGAGCAAACGTGGTTGAGGAGTAAACTTAGGTGAAGTTGGAGCTATTATAGAAACAAAAACTTCAATGAGATAGAACTGTCAAAACAATGTATAAAACTACAAGTACCTATTCTATATATTCTGTGATATAAGGTAGAATTTCAATGGGATAAGTCTACTCTTTGAAATTTATATTGCACTTAATAAATGACCAAGCATATTCACATATACAAAATAAATTAACAGCTTTATATGAAATCAACAAACTCGTAAAAACTGGGCCATAACTTAGAGCATCTTGGCTCTTCTTCAGGAAGTTCGGCAGAATAAACTTATTTTGCATTCTTGATTTTGGTCCGTCTCCCCATGTGAGACCCATGTCTTAAATTTCCAGTTAATATTTCAGCAATCACCTAGCACTACAGAAATACTGTTCTCCTTTTATTTCATATGATGAAACAAGAGGCCCAAACACATTCTCTAAGAATTACGTTTAAGACAGAGCCAGTGAGGCTGCCCCAGGTTACTGAGCCAGATGTCCGCCATGGGCTCCAGTTTCTGAGAGCGCGGGGAAGCAAAACCAGAGGTTCACCACCTATCACAACCGAGATGGCAGATCTGACCCTAGGAAGGTTAGAGATAATAAACTGCCACACCGCACGCCCTACCCTAATTCCTTCAAGAAAACAGCATCTGTTTTATATATCAAAGGAAGGAAGGAAAGATGAGGGCTTGAACAGAGGGAAGAAAGGTCTCTCTCCCTGTGTAGTGCAAGTACTATCTTATTTGAAACTGGTTTAAATTATAACAAGGGAAAAAATCATCATCATTCCCCCCATCCTCTCCTCCCTACCCAAGCTGTAAAGGTAAGCAGAGTGACAATAAAGGGTAAGAGGGCTTAACTCAGGATATGACAAGACAGACCAAAAAGAATAGGGAGATAGGAATCTTAAAACTGAAGGGTGTGGGGACCTCAGACCCCTCTGTCACTTATTCCAGCATTTCTTTAAAAAGAAAATAAAACATTCTTTTTGATCTTTTTGCTTTTAGTGTAAACATGTGTTTTCTGGAATCCATACCCATTTTGATTCTTTGCATTTTGTATATGTTTAGCAATCTTAGGTGTGTGCAGGCTTGGGGGGGCCAAGTAGAGAATCCTACTTCTCCCCAGTCTTGTTTATATATATCATTAATGTAGTTTTATATGTGAGTCCATTGTAGAGACTGACCGTTTTTTTCAGAGCACGAATTCTCTCAGCTAAGGAATAGAAACCCTAAAACAATGAAGAATGCTGAAACTATCATCTAAGTGGAGTCTAGGGCCGTAGGAACTCTTGGCATGGAGCATAACGGCATCAAAAACAAGGGCTGGAAAATACCACCCTTAAAGTGGGTTTTTGCAGAAGCACTTTTGTTTAGTACACATGAAGCCGGTTTCTTATTCGTAAACAGCCTGTCAGGGCCAAGGAGCCCTTTCCTGCATCCCAAAGGTGACCTCTTAAATAGGCGGCCATAGATAGCCCTGTGCTTACAGACGTTTCCACAAGATAAAGTACCACAGCACAAAAAAGCATATTGTCCTAAATGCACCATATGGATCAAAATGCCTCTGTTTACGTATAAGTGGTGAAAATAAATCAGAATGATATCTGGACAAAGCTACACTTTGATATATGAAGAATCTGCACAACTACATGTTTACAGGATGATGGAGCCTATGGTGCCAGATAAGAAAAATGTATTTTGTAGGTAGACCTAAATCTTTATACTGTTGTGATTTTTAACTGACCTGTCTCTTTTCATCATGGAGTAGCTTCATGATCATAAATACAAGGAACTTCTGACAGTATAACTCATCGCTTAGAAATAGTTTGTTCCTAGTATCTAAGACAGTTAAAAAAAAAAAAAAAAAAAAGGCTTTACTTACCCCAGACAAGGACAATGTATCTCAGTGGAATGAAGTACAGGATGACTGTGAACACACAGAGGGCTACAATGGCCAGCCAGCTTAAGAATGGGACAGTCCAGTTGAAAGTACTGAATGAGAAATTAACACATCAGCAATCTGAGCACTTCATACTTTTTTCAAACAAAGGTTCAAATAAATGTGATTCTGACTCAGCCTCTGGACTAGGGATCTGGTAAGACTGCATTTCTCTCTGGAACAGAAGGCGATTGTAGTGAGCCTATCAGAGGACACAGGTTGGTCACAATGTGCTGAGTTTCATGAAAGCAGGGCCCACGCAAACAAGTCTTGCCATCAACCCTTACAGATGGTCCCGAGTGCCTTCAGGGTCTGAAGTTGCACTAGTTGGGGGACTCCTTATGTGGTTAAAAAAAATTTTTTTTTAATGTGTTTTTCTACCTCTAAAACTAGTAGCCAATCTTGTTTTCTCCCAATTTTCATAGAGGAGAATGCCCCTGGGCCTACCATTCTTTCTTCTGTCAACTCACACTGGATTCCAGACACTGGAAATAAAATGTCAGCAACTGTCTGTAGACTTAACTCTTACACTGTTGTATAAATCCTCCCTAGGTTAGAATTGCTTTGAGGGATACTCCCTTTTCACTTCAGTTATGTTTCCAATGGATCTAGAAGTCAGGAAGGGGGAACAGAGTAGTCAGCCTTGTAAAAATTCACCTGCCATCATTGCCCTTCCCAGAAATACAGAGATAATTAGGAAAGAAGGTCAGTATTGACTACTGTTCTCCCTGTGTTATTTCTGGCAAAGGAGAACACATGGTAAATGTGCTGGAAAGACTGTGAAAATGGAGCGTAAGCTGGCAAAGTGGGTTATAGCGGGGCCTGGCCGATGGGACTGCAGTGTCCCCACACTGCTGTTGATGGATAGTGTCGGGGGTCGGGGAAGGCTGCAAGACTGCGCGTTGGCAGTGAGGTAACATCAGAACAAAGAACAAAAACAGGATCGATGAACAGAAGTGGGGGAAGTTGCAAAAAAGACAGGACTAAGAAGATGGGAAGGAATGTAGTGGGGCAAAAAGAAAAAAAAAGAAAAGGTAAAAAAAAAAAGGATGTAGAAAATCAGGGAAATGGAACATGCAAAGATTGTAATAATTTAGGAGTTTTTGTGTGGAAATTCTGTAGTGACTCTCATTGCAAAATAGGAAGCCCGAACTGTTGCATGGAGTCTTCAGCGTTGGGCATGTAACTATGTCACCGTTTACAGGCATCCAGTTGCCTCAACAACCAGCCTCTAAGGAGGACCTAACACATACTGTTGAGTGACACTTGAGTGCAGTTTAATGAAAAGAGCAAAGAAAGTATCCGATCTGCATTCGAAGCCTAGATTCTGCCGTAGGACTTTGGGGGAATCAACCTTTCTATACCTCAACTTCCCCGTTTAAAAATGAGGACAACTTGTATCGAGGTGGACTGGTAGTGATGGTAACATGTGAATCAAAGTGACATTTTTAGAGCTAGTCCACTCTCGGGGAGCCTACCACGGTGACAAGGGCCCCCAAAACACCTCCCAAAAATATGAAATTATACGTGACATGGAGAAATGTGGATTTTTTAATTTTCTCTCATTTCCTGGTTATATATGTTATGTACACCTGGGGTGGGGTTTGTCCAGGGCCGTTTTTGATCCAGTAAAGGAGGATTAGAAGATTTTCTTCCTATCTTTCCCTTCAGCATAACACCTAGGAGTGAATCCTTAGCTCTGTGGGCATATAGCGTGCCTTTTGTGTCTGCTTAAGGTCCAGTGTTTTCTAAAACTGTTTTTCCTAGTAAAAGAGCCAAAATTAGATCAGTCTCGTTGTCTTGTTTTCAGTAACTCTTGGGAACTAGCTTTTCTCTTTGTCTTTTTCCTCCCATGGCCAGAGTGAGCGCCCTGTTTAACTGTCACCTGGGGAAGGATCATGCCTTTCTCCCTTCACTGACACTGTGAAGAGAACAGAAGGCTGAGGGTCTGTCTGCTTGCTTTCCTGGGGCTTCGCTCAGAGCCATCCATCAACACTCTTCAGTGTGCAAGGGCACTGGCTCGTCAGTCAGAAAACCCTTTTTTTGGGCAGCCTCCCTGAAGGGCTCCCTGTGTTCTTTCTCCTCTTGGAAGGATAAGTGGCAAGGAATCCTTATCAGTGTAGCTAATGTCAGAAAAAAAAAGACTGCCCTTTTCTCTTTCCACAGTGCATCAGGAAAACTAAATCTAGACTATGATCTTCCCCCAAAAAAGATGCAATTCAAGAAAGTTCTGGAATGATTACTTAGTAACAAGATGTAATTATAGAGGCTTTTCACTTTGTACTTAATGACTGCTTCTGAATCTGCTTTCTGGATAGATGCATTTTATCTCATGCAACCCCAGGGGACTTTCTGTATTTTAAATATTCAGAAAAATTGTGCAGAAAAGATGGCTCCTGTAAGAATCACTGGAACCTATGCATATTTCTGTACTTCATCCTATACCTATGCCTCTGTCTCTTAACTGTGGAAAGTTCTACAAAACTCAGTTTTTCCCAAGGCTGGTCCACAGCCAGGATCTGGCCATATTCTTCAACTGGCTATGATGTTTTCTGGCCAAGCACCTGAGGTCCCCTACCACCCAGAGTTACAAAGAAGCTTCTTCCTCTCAGGCATAAATTTGCCCCACCTCAGAGCTGACCCAGCGTCTTAATGGTGTAAATGAGATACTTCTATCAGGTATCAACACACAGTGTACCTCAGAGAAAGGACACACTCAAAAGGGAAATGCCCTGTTCAGGACTAAACACTTGGCTCTAGTGGAACAAAGGAACATTCTTAGAAATGGAAATAACGTGGCGAGGAAGAAGAAAAAAGATGTAGGAATCAGTCTTCAGAAGTCTGAGACTGAAGGCTGCTATACATTTGGAGTGAGAGGGAGGCTGTTCTATCTAATATGATATATAAAAAAAAATGGAAACTCAGCATGTATGCATATGTGGAAATGTATTAAAAAATTATACAAAGTAAAATGCATTATTCCCTGAAACATGAAAAGCAGTAGGTAAATGTCTCACACCTTTAGTTTAAATAATTTACTGCTTTCAAATGTGTATGCCCAAGGATTCAAATCTGTGGAACACTTTTGGTGAATAATAAGATAAATAATAAACAATGAATTGATACATGACACTAGGAAGGTGTAGGCTTATCCGGATATACAGCACCCCTTCTTGAATAGACGACTTAGCAATCATTATGTAGCAAATTTTCACATACTTTAGTAGTATGGGGCTTCAGTATATTTTTAACTGATCATCAATACTTGTGAATCCACCTTATTGAATTACAGTTGTTTTTAAAAGTTCATTAGTAAATAAAATTATTTCAAGTAAAATACAAATAATGTAAGACTATAATAATATTCTTATATTAAGAATACTCTAGAGGGGAGGGTGATGGGTATTGAGGAGGGCACGTACTGCATGGAGCACTGGGTGTTATATGCAAACAATGAATCATGGAACACGACTTCAAAAACTAATGATGTAATGTATGGTGATTAACATTACGTAATAAAAAAAGAATATTCTTAAGAATATTCTTGTATTCTTAATTTATATTAGCTTTCAATGAAACTATATTTTAAATTAGGAAAGGGATTCCTTTTTTTAAATTATTAAAAGTGCATTAGTTTAGTTCATCTGTAACTATGACCTCAACTATTTAAATACATAAATTTGAAAATATTTTTGCAGGTTGCTACATAAAATATGATTTTTTAAAAAATTTTAGAGTTCCTCAATGACAGTATAAGTCAACCAATAATAAAATGAAGATGTGTCTTGATTACCTGAAATTCTCATCTAGCTTGGTTTATTTTTTTCCTATCACGATTTCATATTCCATTTAAGAACAAAGTCTTTCACTTGAAAATGTGCTAAAATTTAGGACGGTGTTATTTCTTCAAAGCTACAAGTAGGACTTCTTTCCAACCAATATGTTCTAAATTTCAGGAAGGAAATTGACAGAACTTTCACAAAACCAAAGACTGGCAGAAACAAAGTAAATAATGAAGAAACTGAGCAATAGATCACCCAGAAGGAGTCTCCCCTGCCAAAAAGAATGTGGCATTTCACCCTCTGAAAAACAAATGGACACTCTGTCCCACAGAAGGCCAGGGCTCACATGTCAGTATCACTCACTCACTTCTTTATCCTTTCGCCAAAGGAAGCCACTTCATCTAGGATGTTCTGGACACTGATACAAACCTCCTGGATGGCATAGATTTTATTTATAAATCCCTTTTTTTCACTGTCCTAAAATACAATTAAGAAAAAAGAGAGATTCTGTGTGAGTAAAGGTATTCTTCAGTGCTTGAATTCTTTGAATTGTCCCTCTCACATTTTTAAACGTAAATAAACTTCATCTTTGTACATACATAAATGGATGCTTGGAGCCCATGAAAATTTCCGGATATAAAGGGAGATGGAGGAGGAAGGACACCCAGCATCGTGGACCTATGCCAATAGAAAGGTGGTGGCAAAGCGCCAGACTCAGATTCTGTCGATCTTGCCCTGATGAACAGAGACACTTTAGCCAGAGTTGGGGGGAGGGGAAGCATGCAAAGGTGTAGGAGAGAGGGCAGGTCTCAGAATGTCCAAATCTGGAAGACCTGTGAGCAATGAAAACTGGGGGGGGGGGGGGG
>NC_138375.1:74836315-74879611 GCF_054177405.1 Leptonychotes weddellii | reverse complement strand
TTAAGCAAAGCTGGTGTGCTCCAGGGAATGGGTGGGTGGGATTGAGTATAAAGCACCCAGAGAATGGTGCGAGCCTGAGGGAAATGTGCACATTTTGTAATTTTAGACCCAGAGGAAGAAATAGTGGTGGCCTTTCACGATTGAAATTTCTGCTTAGTAGCCTGGCATCACAGGCCCTTGCCTAGGCTGTTTGGTGGAGACCATCCAACCCTGATTCCATGACTCCATTCCTCCATGCCAGCTTGAAGATCTATGGAAATGTAGATCCAATTTCATTACTTTAACTTCTTTTGAACACTTCCACACTGTGCCAGAACACTTGAGACCTCATGTGGCAGTCAGTGCTTGCTGAAAGCAGCCAGAAAGCTGGAATAATAATGTCGTCATGTTGCACATTTACATACTGCCTTTCACTTCAGAAAAGTCGAAAGCACTTTGCACTGTGCGCGTGGCTGGGCGTGGCATCCTGCCACCTTCGAAACTGAGGGCAAGTGAGTGGCCGGTGTACGTGCAGCGTCCCAGAACAACAGGGTACAGTGGGACTGAAGACACAGAGGCCAGTTTTAAACAGCATCTTTAGGTAGAAGTTACTCAGAGCCTTCATTTTACATACAATTCCCATGGGAGACAATTGTCTACAATATTCATCTTGCTTGTACCAAGTTGGACTGTCAGACGATGAGGTACTTGAGATGCATAAGGTTCAAGGTATACGGAACAATTACGTACTCTCAGGGTCCCCGCTGTCTCCAAAAGTCACCCTTCACTTGTCATTACAGACATGAATGCATCAATTGCTTGTCTTTTTTCCCTCCCCAGCAATAAAACAAAAAGTGTATTAATTCCACCTATGCAGTTTTACACTTTAGGGGAAAAAAAAGGATATCCAGTGGCTCCTTCTGTTGTTTCCTAATTACAAAGCTGGTTTGTTCTAATCATCTCCATGGCCTTCAGTGTTTTCTCTCTCGAGCATCGGCTAAATTCATTGATGTCTTATGAAGTAAAGTGCTCTTAACAAATATTTTTCTGCATACAGAATAAATCAAGCTGGAATCGAAGAAGGCTGGTTACACAATCAAAATTCATTGAGAATAATGTCTTACCAGTTTGAAATGATCATGTGAAAAAAAAGATTTTTCACAATGGCAATAAAATCTATAATCACTTAGGCATAACCTTAATAAGAAATGTACAGAATCTACATTAAGAAAATAGAGATACGGTGTTTTTGCACTGGAACACTGATTATTAAAAGAATCTATTCTTTTTTTCTGTTGAACATATAGGTTTAATGCATTTTCAAGGAAATCCTAATGTGCTTGGAGTGCAGTGAAATGGGGAGAATTTGATAAATTTGTTTGGAAAAATAAATTGAATGCTATAGCCAAGAAATTTTTGCAAAACAGAAATAATGAGAAAGCATTTATTGTACCAGATATCTAAGTAATTAAAATATGAAAGATGAACACTAAAAGAGAGATTGTTTTATGATAAAGCACCATCATAAATCCACCATGCAGATGAACGTAGTATGTTACTGGGTACTTGTGTTAACTATTTGCAGAAAACTATGTTAAATCCTACCTAAATAGACTCTCAAGTCTACTTGAGGTAGCCCAATTCTACCTCAGATCTACCTTAAATAGATAGTCCCAAATACATTTTAGGTTAATTAAAAAGCAAAAAGCTAAAGGTGAATTATAAAAACAGAAGAAAATATAGGTAAGTTATTTAGTGACCTTGGAATAGGAAATAACTTTTTAAACATGCAAAAAGTGAAGGAAGTCACAAAGGAAAAAAAAAACGATAGCAGGAGTTACATAAAATAAAAAACTTATGGGGCGCCTGGGTGTTGTTAAGTTGTTAAGCGTCTGCCTTCGGCTCTGGTCATGATCCCAGGGTCCTGGGATCGAGCCCCGCATCAGGCTCTCTGCTCGGTGGGAGGCCTGCTTCTCCCTCTCCCACTCCCCCTGCTTGTGTTCCCTCTTTTTGCTGAGTTTCTCTCTGTCAAATAAATAAAAAAATCCTTAAAAAATAAAAAAAATTAAAACTTATGATGTCAAAAATTCTTATTAATTTATAAGGGTGATGGGAAAAAATCTGCAACACATATGACAAATCAAGGGATGGGATTTCCAATATATTCAATAAACATCTGAAAAAAACTATCATTGCAGTTTTGTTTATAATAACAAAAAAAATCACTGACATGTTGGGTGGAATTAATTATGGTATATACAACTGATCTACTATTATGAAATTACAAAATATTATTTAAAGAGAATAATTAATGACAGCAAAAATGCTTATGATCTAATAGAAACTGGGGTTGGGGGGCGGTAAACGTGAGATGGAGTATACTCCTAACTGTTTTTTGAAATGGGTAGGCTAGAATAAAAATGAAGAAAATGTGTCAAAATATTAAAGGTAATGGAAGTTTATTTTCTTCTTCATACCTTCCTATAATATTAATAATTCTTTGCAATTAACATATTTCACTTTTGTAACCAGATTATTTCCCTGATTTTCTCCAATATCATTATTGAAGGAACTTGAGTAGAAGAAATAAAGGAATTGGTATTCATTGATCATATTAGGTGGTTTATCTATTTCTTTCTTGATTTTTGTATTTTTTGGATTTTTGTACCTATTTAAAATTATTTTTAGAAAGCAGCAGAATATAAACAGACACTAAGCATTTTAACATGCTTTTCACATGGCTTATTTGGTCTTCACAACCATCCGACAATGTAGTTATTTTTCAGGACTCTACAGAAGAAGAAATGAAGGATCCAAGAAAAGTGACAGGTTAGGACTTTGACAGGCCAACTCGAGGTCTGTTCTCTCCATAATATACCACGTTACCTTACCGTCCTACCCAGGAAGCTTTCCGTTCCTACCCAGAATCCCTGTGTGATAAATAAGAACAAAAGACTTGAAAACATTTAGAAACTTACCCTGAAGGCACCACGATCAGCAAGATAATAAAATCCAGAAACTTGACTCAACAGTAGGAAGTGAAAGATGTGTTAGAAACCACCAGATGTAATGTCAATAAGGCAGTGTGTGAATATTAAATACAGGAGCTTCATTAGTAAGATGTGTCACTGAAGGCATCTACAAAAACTACTTTTAGTAGTACTTTAAAATCTTATGTGCTGATGATACATAATTACTGGCTAAAGAGTTTTAAAAATTTGCTCACTCTTAATTTTCTATTTCTTTTGTACTTCCACACCACTACCCAGCCCCTCACCCCCAAACACCCAAAACCAAAATAAGATGGTCTGTAATGTTGTTTTGAAAAGCAAATGCTTTGGGATAAAATTTTTATTTAAAATCTCTTTCATCAAATCCTATATTCCTCCACTGTGGTCCCCAACCAATGAAGTAATTACTCTTTATATACAGTATATGACCCAAAACTGCAATGGGTAATGGAATTGCTCTGTGTTGCATTCCAATATTTCACACTTTTTTCACTAATGTTCAATACTTTATTAGTAGAGAATAAATTGGTACATTTCTTTTATTGTCGTTTTTGCTTTCCTTTATAAACCAGCTTGGATGAAAGAAGTATCATAGGGTGGGTAATCATCCAAAGGCTTGGTAGTGACACAGGGGGTTTTTTTGTTTTGTTTTTTTTCTTTTTTAATGCATTATTAAGGTTTCTTTTGAAGATGTAAAAAAAAAAAAAGTTACCCATAAAAAAGAGCTATAACTATAAATCTGAGAACATGTGAGATTTATATTGTACAACTTTTTCTATTGGCTCTATATAATTTTTAAAAATCTTATATTTTAAATAGTCCACAAAACATCAATAACTGCAAACTTGAAATACAGTGGTTCTTTCATATTCACCTACTTTACGATCACATATCACAACAGAAAGTTAACTAGATTTTTCCAAAGAACTATCTACCGCCTAGCTTTGAAATATTTAGGAAAATCTAAGGATCTAAAGAATCAGTAGGAGTACCTTCCATATTTAGAGAATCTTGTCCATTGACTTTCAAACTCAAATGACAAGTACCCCATTCACTGGTTCTGTTCTGAATGGGAACAAGAACCCAGAGTGATAGGTGTCAGGGGACATGTATTGTGTGGCTGGGTTCCTCGTGCATCCAGCTGCATCCCGCCCCAGTCACGAATGCTATTTAGGGGCCCTGCCAAACTAGTCACTGTCAGCCCTGTTGACAGGATAGAAAAATGGCTCTGCTGGACACCTGTGCTCTATTGAGCACACAAATACGTAGAATATGTTGGCTCAAAATATTTGTTCTAGAGTTAATATTCCAATTACTTTCTAGAGTGAAAGAATGTCTTAAGAATGCGAGGGAGTAAAAAAAAAAAAAAGGAAGGAAGCAGATATTGACTTGACTTACGCCAGGAGAAGCATAAAGCAGAACTGACCCAGCAAACCAGGCCATATGATCACTTTAACTATTATTTCCTGGAGGAAGCATTCAGATTTCCACCCCAAAGAGCTAATCTTGATTATAATTTTGCTTTTCCTTTAAAGCCTTGATATGTAACCTCTGGCAAAACATAAGCGATGAGATTGATATTTGCTGTGAGACATAATTGTCGTAGTTTACTATTGACTGTAGCTCTTCTGCGAGTAAATGTAGTCTCACATAGCACAGAGTGTACAGTTGTGTTTGGAATATGTTTATGTTTCATGTGATTTATTTTTTATGCTAAAGATGGTTTTGGTGCACAAACTTGCTTGGTTCATTCAGCAAAAGGCCCTGCAAAACAAACTCCTCTCAGAGCTATACTTCTAACATATGGAAAATATATTAGATATGAGCTAGAGATTGAATAAAGGCACTCAAAGTGGTGAAATATTTTCACTGTGCCAATATTCCTTTCTTTTTCAGATCAAGTAAAACTATGTCTCAGCCCCAAATCTAGAATACTGAAATTCTCACAGCATCTTGGCAAGTCAGAGACCCTTGACTGCTGAATCGTATCTCCGTGCCTTACTCAGTTCTTATGACATCAAATCTTACCCAGGTTACTTATTGCCTTGGTTCTTCTCCTCATATTAACCTTAAGAAAAAGAACCCTCCATTGAGACTTTAAAGAATTCTGAGATAATATTTAAGGTTAAGATGACAGATGTACACCATTTAAGACAATATTTTTCTCTTAAAAAGTAAAACAGTTCTCTAAAACATTTACATTTCAGAGTTATAAAGAGGACCAAATTAAATAAGACACGTAGAGCTCTTAGTACAATGCCTGGTACAAATAAACTGTCTATAATTATTATTAGTAGTAGTAATAATAAAATTATGGACATAGCTTCTTATTAAAAGAATTCAAATTATTTTTATCTATTTTTGCTTATATTAAAAACAAAACTTTGAAATATTAGACAGAATTCTCCAAAATATGCAGCCTTTTTATGCATGTTTAGTTTTGCCCCAGACGACTTAGTGTTAACTTGTCAAATTTCATTTTTGAAAATGATGGTAGATTCTTTATAATGTTACACTGAGAAAATCCCCCCTCCCGCCCCTGCTTCTGCTGACTCTGCACATGTTTTTCTGCCGAATGAGCATTTACCTGGTCTTAATTTTTTTGCTTGGTAGCCCTGTGCTTTTCAGTATTCATTTTCTACAGAGCAATTTTTAATCGCATTTGGTTGTGCCTTGCCGTGTTCGTTTACCGTTCTACATTTTGCATGTACCTATAAAAGTGACTGTAAAGTAACAGAAATGTGGAGAGAAATGGCCTCTGGGCTAGGCAATGTAAACAATAGGCATTTTAAAAATGGCAACTGGCACTCCTAAGAATTATGATGAAAGCCAGGAAGGAAAGGAAAAGAAAAGGAGCAAAGAAAGAGAGAGATGGGGGGGGCGGGGGGAAGAAAAGCAAGAAAAAGAAGAAAGAGAAGGAGACCGAGGGCAAGAGAAAAGAGGAGGGACTCAGAGGTGCACCAAGGCCGTGAAGGGAGGCCGGCGCGTGGGGACCAAGAGCTCGGGGGCGAACGTGAAGAAAGGGAAATACCTTCGATCATCAGCAAAAATGACAAAAACCAAAGCACAAACATGGCCTGTCGACTGTGTTAACTCCCAATTAAACAAAAATAATTATTTGTCGAAGTCTGTACGTCCATGTTTCAATTCCATTCAATGTAAATGTAAATAAGCCTTACAGAAGGCACCCAGGGATGTGCGCGTACCTGTGGTCAGGAGGGAGACTTCCCTGGAGCCCAATTGCTTGCTACTCCAACCCCTCATCATCAGGCCCTAAGGGACTTGCAAATCTCCCTCTTCCCTAACGATTTAAGAAAATTCCTTTTAACTGTCCTGCTAGTGCTTGAAAGCTCTTAAAAGATTAGGACTATATATCAATATCAAAACCTTTGACTTAATCTCCTTGCCAGCAGGCAGGAAGTGCACTTTCCAGAGAGGGGCTTTATAGATTATCCCATCAGGCTCTGGTCCCGTGGGAAGTTCCGCTTTCAGACCAAGTCCCCGGTGGTGAACGGGCCAGAAGGCCTGGCTCCAGGCTAACCTTGATGGGAGCAACATCAGATGCTTCGAGGTTGCTGTTCCCAAGTAACCCCACGGGAAAATAAGCGACAAAGGCTACTCTGACCCAGGACAGTACAACACAAGTTTTAAGAGAAGAATTTGTAGGCCTCACAGGGTTTTCCTGTAAAGTCAAAACCAACGGATTGTGGAAAGGTTTTAAAAATGTGAAAGCACGCTCAGGATTACAGTGGCCCGTGACCTGTCCTTAGACCTGGTGAAAAACAAAAACACAAAACAAACCAAAAACTCACACACACACAAAAACGGTTAAATAAAATGTGTCCTAAAATCCCTTCTGGTTCCGAGAAGATAAGGGCTGTGGAATCTCTTCCGCCCCTCGAGCTCTTTGAAAGCTAATGTGAGGACTTGCTGGTGGGGGGAATTTCAACCTGCTCTGTGTATGGGACCCATGATGGGGGCTTCAGGGACAACAGGAGCAGAAGCACCCTGCCTGTGTCTGAATCCAAACAGCAAATGCTGGGCTAGTTTGTCTTTACCTTAACTTGTAATGAAAAAGTTGGGTGGATGTGTGTGTTTAAAAAAAAAAAAAAATCTCTTTCAAATCGTTTATTTTCAAATGTGTATTTCAATAAGGTTGGAATTCAAATACAGAGATGAGAAGGCAAGCTGAGAATTTAGAGAAGCTGTGAGCTCTCTTTTATTCTACTCAACCCCAATCTGATTTAGAAGATTAGATTTCTAATTGGCTCCTTTGCTGAGCCTGGTTCAAATCCTGCCTCCAATGTTTCCTTAGCTATGTGCTTGTGAGCAATTTACTGACCTTCACCTGTAAAATGGGGGTGTAATGATGGAAATTACTTACATGATGGTTATAGAATTAAATGAATTTAAGCCACTTAAAGCCTTTCCCACTCATGTCTGGAACACAGGAAGTGCTCAATACATGTGAGTCACTAATATTATTACCAATTTGAAGAACCTGACAAAGAAAATACTATAAAACTTCCAAATGTTAAATTGTATTAAATCTTAATAAAGATGACAGGATTTTCTCCCTTCTTATTGATGATACACTTCAGGAATCCTGTGTTTGTACAAATCATCTAATATAACCATAGATTATCTTAAATGGATCACCCGGCAAAGTCCTTACAACGGTCCCACAAAGATGATGGGTATTACTGTTCTCATTCCCTCCATGAGGAAACTGAAGCCCAGTTGCCTAACATCCCAACTCAAACTTCTATCCCATTCTGTGCTCACTCCCCTCTGGTGCCTCCAGCCATATCTGTTCTCATCGAAGATAGTAGATTTGAAAAATTAGCAGAAAGTTCACCGGTTCACAGTATTTCCCACCCACTGAAAGTTGTGCATCCTCCAAAGGCCAAAGCGGGTCATACCCATGCAGGGCACACGCCTTTTTCATCATGTGATTTTTATCTGTCGGTGTTTATGCAGGTAAAACTTCTGTTAGAATCAGTGATTGGTTCTTCAACAAGCCTCATGGCTCAATCAGGGTCAGAATTTATTACTTCATCTCAAACAGCACAAGCTTTTGTTACTAATCTACCTACTAGTACAGCTCTTCATAATAACTTAAAATTTCCTTTTATTGTGTATACAAAAAGGCATATACATAAAGGTGTGGAACCCACAAAGATTTTTTTCTTGAAGAGATTTCTTATGAAAATACTCCTTCACCTTTATGTTTATGGTTTTGTAAGCCTTTTAAATTTATCTTCCCACTTGGATGGCAGTGACAAGTGAATCCCCCATTTTACAGATAAATAAACTGAGGCTTGGAGAACTTAAAATCTCATTAGTAGTTAAAAAGAGTTCCTAGGACTTTAACCCATGTCTCCCGAGCTGAAATTGGGCTCCTTTCAGGTCACTGTCAAAAAGCCATCAAGTCACATATGGTATTTCTTCACAACACTGTTTTAGATCTTTAAACTTGGCTCTTCCCAAACACTAATCTTGAGTTATAATCAAATTGTGTGAGAAAAAGAATCATATCAGTATTATAAAAACAAGGCTCTTTGTGATATCTCCAAAACCAAGTAAGGATTACTTTGTGAAATCCGGAGGCTATTTTTCTTTACAAATATTTTACAAGACAAACTTGTACCTTTCTAAAAAAGCACATCTGTTGTAAATTACACCCTTACAGAAAGAGAGAGAATCGCCATCCTTTCTTTCCCATCTGACCTTAAAAGAGATTTGTTGACATACTCGAAGGCCAGCGTAGACAAAACAGCACAGGAAAGAGGAGGCGGTCAGCAAGACCAGGGTTCGGCTTTGCTTAAACTAATTCCACATGCCCCATGAACCATTAGCTGGTTTTTATTTCCTGCTCCAAAGATCTGTAGTGAAAATAATCTGGGGTAGGGAAAAGCTGCACTTATTTTTTTTTCCCCCAACAAGATGCTGTGTTAGCAAATAGAACATATGAACCACCTTCAGCAAACCAAGGTCTTTAATAATCCATTTTTCAAACACTACTGGTATTTCCTTTCCAAACAAAGATGGACTGTAACTGGAATCAATTTCATTATTTGTATGGTACAATTGCCAAGTTTCTGTAAATAATAGCCATTTAAATACTGGATAATATTTTTTATATGAATCCAACAACAGTTTTATTGCTCTTTAATTTCCATGATTTGTTTGTTTGCTGTAAGTTCTCAGGGTTCTGAGAGCATGATGTTTGGGGATAGGGAGAAGTCTTAAGAATGGCTCAGGGAAAAAGCAATGTCAGAGTCGTGTTAAAATACTTGGTTCAACCAAACAAGGGAAACTGTAATTTGGAAAAAACGATTTGCTCGATCCTTTTGGACTTTTCTCCCTCAGTTTCCCTATACACTGCGTAGTATAACGTCACCCACCATTTTCAGACCTTGGCATAGTAAAGGACACTCACTTGTCCCCATTAAGAAGATAATGGGGCTCTTCAATGAAATCTGACAAAACAGAGGCTATGGTACAAATAAAGGCCTGGTGAATCTGAAGGGAACGGGGCCGTTTTTCTCTATTGATGCCATATGTAGCACATACCTGAATAACAACTTCATGCTCTATGGGATGCTGCTGATATATGGGGTGGGCCTATCCCCTAAACCCCTTCCTTACTACAGACTAAATCACTAACACAGGCTCATTCTGAGGTCAACCTGGAAGAAAACGCCAAAGGCCCACTTTCCCGAGCTGATGGCAATATTTTTATTTACTCAGTGGTGTGGATCATGGTCTGCCTTTCGATTCATTTAGGGAGGAGGGGGGAGAGAGGAGAAAAGGCAAGAAAAAATTGGGAATCAGTTTGAAAAAAATATCTCAAATTCTTTCACTGGGGATGGCCACGGGGTTTTTAATAAGATAAAATAAGCGCTTCAGAAATAGTTTACGTATCTGCATTTAAATCTTGTGCATTTAAAATAGAAGGAGGATGGGCATGGATTGAAGCTATGATGTTCCTTCCTGGGCTGGTCCTACCCAGACAGATTGTGGGCTTGAATCCTGTTGTACATTTTACAGCCTTGTGATTTTGTGTACGTTAACCTCTCAGATGCTTAGTTTTCCCAACAGTGAAATGGAGATAATGTCTCTCCCCGATAGTGCTGATGTGGGAACAGAATGAAATCATGTTTATAAAGCAACTGGCACATTAGTAGATATAAAAAATAAATATGCTTTGTTTTCCCTACTAATTGTCTCTCTTGCCAAAGGGTAACATTTTCCATTTTTGCCTAATTTTTTCTTTCTCTCGTATTCCTTTCTTTTTCGTGGATCTTGTATTTAGAAGTCTGATTATCATTCATTCACATCACCTCCGCATTTAAGCAATGTTCAGTTTAGCCAAATCTCAGTCCATTCTTCTTATTCATTTATTCAATAAACACTCACTGAATGCCACCTACACATCAGACACTATTCTAGGCTCTGGGGACAGCACCACACAAACATACAAATAAAGAAAAAAGTAGCAGAAAATGAAAAGTGCAATGAAGAGACTCAGAACAGGTGCATGTGCTGGAAAGTGACCCAGGGTCAGGGCGGGGTGCTCTGAGGATGAACTTTGTGGCTGAGAACTGTTCTGGTCAGAAAAACAGAAACTACTGTAGGTATTTCACACAAATGAATTTAACACCATGAAGTGGCTACAGTGGTGTTAGAAGAACTGAGGAGACAGAGTGACAGACATTAGCAATGCAGGAAGCCACTTCCAGAGCCTAGACCACACAGACCGACTGGGGCAGGAGGTGGAGCCAAAGGACAGGGCTTTGGCGGTATTTGGGACGGTGGAGGGGAGGCTGCCTCTGTGTGGTGGGGAGCTGGACCACTGAGGCGAGCGAGCACCCAGTCACCGCTGGAAGATGCCCCCCCAGAAGCAGAGGTGGGGTTGGCAGAGTGAAGAAAGGCAAGCACAAAGGGGAGGAGAAAGAGGAAAGAGACAGAGTGAAAGACATTGTCCAATTTTTGTTTTCCTTCTTCCCTCCTTCTACCATCCCCCATTGGGCAAATCCCCCAAAAGCCATCGTCAGGGAGCTGGGAAATGTGGCTTGCAGGAGAAAGGTGGGTGGCCTCAGCCTGGAAGCCAAAAGGCAACACCTAGAACAAGGTCTGCACGCCCGGAAGGAGCTAACCAGGAGAAGATCAGCGGAACCAGTACAGGTAATGCAAACGCTCTCCGGGAGAAAAGATGCCAGGTGGAGGGGAGAGCGGCATAGGAAGAGGTGGGAGGAGCAGGCAGGGCCAGAGCGTCTTGGAACCCAGAATCAAGAGTGCGGATTTTATTACAAGTGTGATGGGAAGCCGGGGGAGTGTTCCAACCAGGGCAATAACATGATCTAGTCGACATTTTTAAAAGACCACTTAGGCAAAATATATTGTCGAAGAAAAGATAAGAGGTTATCGTGGTAATCGACAAGAGATGATAACTTAGATCGCACTGGACGTATGCAGAATGTGCTGTAAGGAGATTCACCGTACACAAGTGAATAGACTGATTTCTCTTTTTCTCACCTCCCAGATACGAAGATCTGCCTACATTTTTGGCTTGAACAACTAGGTAAATGAATGCTGGTTTTACAGAGCTATAGAAGAGTAGAAAAAGAACAAGTGTGGGCGAAGAGTAGATGAAGAGCTGCCTTCAGGCTGTGAAAAAAAATATGAGCTGCCTCCTGGCTATCCAGGAGGTGATATGGATAGGTGGATAGATATAGGAGTCAGGGCTGGAGATACAGCTGTGAAAGCCCTTGGCATTTAGAAGGTCCTTAAAGGCAGGTGAATAGAAGGAGTCACCTGGGGAAAGAATAAAAAAAAAAGGGGGGGGGCAGAACCGAGCCCCAAGGCACAATAAAACTTAGTAGCTGAACAGATGAGGAGGAGCCAGCTGAGGATACTGAAAAAGACTGAGGTGGAAGAAAACTTAGGAAGAGGCATCACCAAAGTCAAAAGAAAAGTGTTTTAAGAAGGAGGAAAAGGTAACCTCTCTGAAACTCTGCTGTGAGGTCAAGAAGTACCAGCGGATTTGGCAAGTGAGTTTACAGACAAGAACATGGGCAGTGCAATAGTGGGGATGGAAGCTTTGGATAGACTGAGCAGAGAATTTCAGGGAAAACTGGACACACTGCCTGCAGCCCCCTCTCTCACTAAGCATTGCTGTAAAGGGTGGCAAAAAAAAAAAAAAGGGAAGGGTGGAGAGCAGAGACGGGAAGTTAAAAGAGGGGATTGTTTATTTAAACGTGGAAAAAAGAACCTGACTCCTCCAATAGTGATCTGCAATTCACCAAGATCCCCGGGCATAGGCATGTTGCAGTTTGAGAAGGGCTACACTACAGTGTATTTACTCTTGGAATGATCCGAGGGCAGAGGAGGAAGGGAGGGGCAGAAAGGGGCTCTACTCGTCAGAGCCATGTGTTTGGGAAGAGGTGGGACAGAGTTTGGGAAGTGGAGGGGAGTAGCAGGGACACCTCTTCCCCGGTGGCCAGAGGGAAGGCCGGAGAGCGGGGCAGAGCAATTAGTCTTAGATCTGGCAGAGGAGAGCCATGAAGATGTGCAAGTTCCTAACGGCTTCTGTTTTCTCAGTGATGCAAGCCGCAAAATCGTTGGCTGGCAGTGAGCAGGGGCTGATGGAGTCCGTAGCGGGTGTGAAACTGTCTTGTCGCTGGGAAAGACGTTGTCCAAGTGTTCGGGTCTGTTCACGGGCCTGCAAGGCTGATTTATAGGAGTTCTGCATGGTCCTACTTGCTATTGATTTTGCATTTCATTCTCTTTCACTGCCTTAATAAAATTAAGAATTTTCCCAGCTTGCCTAGCCGGTCTTTTATTTAGCTCCTTTTTATAAAGCTTAAAGGGATGTCACATAACTTACTGTTAAAACGTCTTAACCAGAATTGTGTTTAACAGGCATGATTTGCTCCTAAAAGGAAAAAACAAAAAAACAAAAAGACCCTTCTTCTGGACAAAGACAACGTCTCCGGGCCCTGCCCCTGCAGACCTGGTGATCCAGCTTGCACCTGTGCCAAAAGCAGGCACCTGAGGACAAGAAGCTATTTTGGTTTCTTTCTCACCGATTCCTGCTTCGTATTCCCGGCTCTTTTGGCTTCTAAGGGACACCAAAGACATTCTTGGCTAAGCAACCAAACAATCTAGAAACAATCTAGAACTTAGCCAGGTCACAGGTAATTGAGGTTGGTTTCATGATGCTGGAATGTGGGCAGAAAACCAGTCTCTCATATTGCCCGCCAGGGAGGTGTTTGCTGTTGGCATGAGCGATCTCTGTGCACCTCTAGATCCGTTTGCATGCAATTGCTCATAGTAAAGAAAAACGAACAAACAAAGAGAAACGGTTACTATCATGCCACCACGAGATGCTTAGCTTTGAGGAAAGTGTGCTATCCCTGTCCAGGCTCTTTAACCAAACATCCATCAAGTCAAAATTCTGAGAGAACCTTTCAGCCCAGTCTTGTTTGTGCCAGAGAGTCCAGCATCAAGTAAGGAAGAATTGTTTTCGCTATAAGCTGGCAAGAGTTGGGGCCAGAGGAGGCCCCGCACATAGGTGGTGACCCAGAGGCGAGTTTCCACGCCATCCCTTGTAGAAGAAGGAGCTCCCTGGGCAGCTCACAAACGTGCTCCTGCCACCTGCCCTGAAGTAGCTCTCCTGTCGTCCCGCGACATCCGCTCTTCCCTGCCAACACCCACCCCCAAAGGTTTCAGAAGGGAATTAGAAATCGATGCTTGCCACCATGTGGGAACCTGAGCCACAGAGTCAGAAATGCTGAGTTCTGGACTGCAGTTAACATTAGCAGCTCCAGCCACACATACACACCTAAGTGCAGGAGAACTTGACCAACATGAAATCAAGGATCTGTGTCACAAATGTAAGGAGGACACCTCCGATAGGAAGGAATCGGGACATAGTGGCAAAGCAACGGGGAGTGACCTGACTTCTGGCTCTTTTCGTTGAGTACACATTCCAGGAGGACAAAGAAAATCATTTTGGGTATGTTTTCTTGCAGAGCTTAATAAATCTCCACATACTTCGATGGATATAAAATTGTTCTGACCCTAATATAGTAAACTAATCCTGAATTTGCAAAGCATTTTGCCTGCTGCTTGAGATACAATGAGTTCTCAAGAATGTGACTTGATCTATCATTTTAATATTATTACCACCATTTTTATTCCTCTGAGTGGTGGAAGATAGAGGATAATATATGCTGACTGTTCCTACCTGATTTTTCAAGTTTCTAGGATATCAGATATATACAAACATTTAAATGCCTCTGTTTATGAATGTGTTCTAATTGTAAGCATGAGAGTTACAACAATCTGCTCTTCCTCAAACACACTATGCAGAGTTGATAGAAATTATTTTTAACCTTCTGGTTTGTGTGACTTTTTGGCACATCTACCAGTATTATGAATTAGAAATTTCATCTGAGCCAAACTGCTGCTATGCAGAAATACAAATAGAAGGAGCATTCTCCAGACAGACAGAGAGCTGGGGGGAAACAGACAACTGAGTGAGTAACTGATTTTTAAAAGAATTTATTATTCACTTGGTTAGTCCAAATGCTGAAATTTTTCTTCTAATTTCTGCATTCTTGCTTTTCTATTTGTGAGAATCTTTAAAACACTTTTTATTTTCTTTTAAGTGAATGGGCATTTATTTCTTTTCACTCACCAGAGATACCAACAATATCAATTTAAAAAGTAAGATTAGTGTTGCCAGGTAGCAACAGAAGGTTATTCTGTGGAAGAGCCCCCTAGTGGCAGGCATCCTGTGTTTCACTTCATCAGTGCAGGGAGGGGGGGGGGAGCAATTAGTACCCAGTGACTACATTTGAGAAACAAGGTTTTAAGAAATAGTAAAAGGTAGTGTTATCACAATACAGAAAGGATTTGTTGACAGAATATTTTTTACATTGCTGATGGCTATGATTTTTTTTCTGCCAGCATAAAATATTCATCCATCTACAAGTTTTTATATATTTCTCCTGAGTACACAATCAGCTTAAGAAAATTAATCAACATTAAAAAGTTAGTCAAATCATCCAGGTATGGTTTACACAATGGTTTTTATATATTAACATTTTATACCTATAACATTTACATTTAAAGTTGAATTTTGCATAATTACCTACAGAGTAATTTCATCTATTCCAAATATGAAATTTTGATCATTCTCATCTACTTTGTTATTTAAGCAAGTGCCTTGTGTTAGAGGGTGTTAAAATTATTTGGAACACACAATGAAAAAACTATTTTGTGAAATTAATATTTCAAAAAAAAATTTCTAAGGCAATTGAAGTCAGAGTGCAAGAAGGAGCAGAGAATTTTCCATTAAAAATCCTGCTTTATTTTATTTGCAGGAATTATATGAGTGATGAGGAATTTCTCAGGGCTAGAAGGTGGACATCAAAAGGTTTGTGGCTTTAGGCAAACATCCAAAACCCATACTAATGTAATAAGTTCTCCAGTGTCCTCAGGCACAGCAATACGATCAATAGAGGATTTCCATCTTCTTTCCTTAGAACAAATTCTAGAGGTCATAGAAAAGCTCTGTGTATACTGTGTATCAGCATATCATAGGTGCTAATCATTAGGATCTTAGAATGGTCACAGCTTTCCTGGGAACACTCCTTCATGAGTGATAAGGGATGATTCCTATCTTAAAGGGGCAAAGTAGGATTAAGTAGAATGTTTGCTGAAAAATTTAGTCCCTTCCCCATTTCCAAAGCAACTTTTTGCTCTCCATTCACACACAAACACCCTGACAAATGTGGGAGAAGCAAAAAGGGGAGGGAGGTATCCAGAGAGTCTAGCTGAGCTAACCTGCTCACTTGCATTAGGAGCCCACTTCATGAGCAACCCAGCAAAGACCACGCTCTTAGCCTCTTCTTGCAGATGGAGATAATCTTAGAAAATCATGGAGTGTGTAAGTAGCTGAGTGGGGACCAGACCTTAGATCTGCCTCTAGTCCAAAACGGAAAAAACAAGAATCAGGTCTAATGTTACAGAAGAGATCTTAATGCGTATTTAACTCTGTTCAGTCAAGTAACTCCAGCCCTAGTTCTGTGATCCCTCCTAAGTGCAGAGTGATACTGTAATTAGCGTTCAAATTATCCCCTCATGTACCTCCACTGCTCACTAAATGTACCAGCTGCCACTTACACACCACTACCATCCTTTCCAGAATTTCTGTAAGCACTGCTGAGCGAATACAAACACTCACTAGCACTCATTTAAATAGATGTTCGTTCCTCCATTGATAGACATGGCATGAAAAATAGGGATTTCTTTTTGGGATGCAGTCTTACCACACCTATTGTACTTCTTTCCAGTCATAAAGATAGTACATGTTCATTGCGGAAAACTTGGAAAATAAAAATCATAGAAGTAAAAATCTCCAGTAAACATTGTCAACATTCAAGAATATATCCTGCCAGTCTTCTTTTCTATTACTTTTTCTGTAATTATTAACCACGTGATTGTTACATGTCAAGCATTGTGTCAGATGTTGTGGATCCAATGAACAAGACAGACTGCTCTTAATCCAGGATGATGAACATAAAAATGTGTTGCATTTTACATAGGAGGTGTGCAGTGTGCACACTTACGCCTTTATTTCCTGCTTTAAATTTCCAAATGCAAAACATTTTATTGAATCCCCTCTCTATTTTACCATTATAAATAATGATGGCCAGAACATCTTTGGACATAAGTCCTTGGTACCTCTTTTATAGTATCCTCAAGCTAACATCCTAGAACTTGAAATGTAGGATTAAAAGACATACATGTTTTTAAAAGGTTTTAGAATTAAAACACAAGGTTTTTAAGGAGAGAGAATACATGTTCAAACATACAGAAAAGGCTCTCTTTTACTCCCCGACTCCCAGCCAGTTTGCTCCTGTCCCTGGACATTTACCAATGTTACCAATTTCTTGTATATTCTTCTAGAGATTGTTATATGCATAGTCAAGCAAATATAGTCATGAGTAGACATGTGTACTATTTGTTTTCCTTTTTTTTTAAGATTCTATTTTTAAGTAATCTCTACGCCCAGTGTGAGGCTCGAACTTACAACTTTAAGATCAAGAGTCGTATGCTCTACTGACGGAGCCAGCCAGGCACCCCTGCTTCCCTTTTTTCTTAAGACATAATAGTACTTTCTTATAACATTGCCATGCCCTTTTTTCCTACTTAAAAAAAAAAAAAAATATATATATATATATAATTGTTCCTTATCAGTGCTTAAAAACTTCCTCATTCTTACAGCTGCATGATAGCCCATTGTATTGATGTACTATAATCTATTTGATCAGTTTTTCTCTAATGAATATTTAGGGATTTTTTTAAACTGAAGTATAATTAACATATAGTTCCAGGTGTACAATTTAATGATTCAGTGATTCCATGCGTGATGCTTAGGTTCTTTACCAACATTCTGCTCTTCCAAGGAAGTAAAAGCAAAGAATACCTTGTGTACATGATCATTTTACGCCTATGTTAAGTGTATCTGGAGGATGAACTTCTAAAAGTGGAATTGTTTGGGCAAAGGATTTGTGTTTTTTGTAATTTTGATACCTTCTGCCAAACTGCCTTCCAAGAGAGATTGTACTCCTTCCACTCCCACCAGGAAGACATAGCCGTGCTCGATTCCTTGCCAGCCTGTGTCAAAGATGTGCTTCCTCTCTTCCCTGTGTTTCCAAGACTATTTGGGGACCCACACTGGTTGCTGTGGGGGCCCCAGAGTATCAGCTTTTACACTTTTTAGCCAAGGATTTGTCTACATTATGTTTTTAATTAAGTGATCATCACTTTGATTTATAGGATTATTGAATCCATAGGATATATTAGACAAGAGGACAGTTTCCCTATGGCTATACAAATGGCCAGACCAGTTGAATATTTTGCAGTAGAAGAGGGTCAGGAATAATTTCCAAACTACTAGTAAATATAAATTTTCTTGTTAAATGGCAATTTCCACCAAAATGGATGAACTGAAAGAGATTTTAGTATTATTTACATATTATGTCCAAGGCATTTAACCCTGGAAGTATGTTTGAAGAAACAGGTTTCTTCTTGACTGCTTTGGGTGGGTTTTCAAGCAGGAAAATTAAACACAGTAGAGACAGGAAGCAGATCTCATCCTGGTGAAGTATATAGGCTGTGCTGGCAAACAGCTCCCGGGTTGGACCCTGGTTTGCTAACTATGTGTCCCTGGGTATCTAATTTATCCCATCTGAGCTTCAGCTCCTTTAGCTAGAAAATATGGCTCATAATACTGGATTATTGCAAATATTCAATGACATATACTAAATACTCAAGAAATTGCTATTACTAACACTTGGAATACTGCTGTGGAAGCCCAGTCCCAAATCCAAATATTCTATCCGATTGTGAGATGTGTTCCCACACTTACAAAGATAAATATAAGCAATAGAAATCCAGGTTACCCTGAGAATTAAGCATAAGAAAATCATAATCTTGTTGAGTTAATCTGTTAATCAAGACAGATTAATGCCAAAGTACCAGGACTCTTCAACACATACACACACACGCACGCACGCATGTCCACGTGAACTTTTTAAATGAAACACTGCAAGAAACAAAGAATACAGGAAAATCTTTGTGTGAACTTCTTTTGAATCATTCTCCGAAAGTAACAGAGGTAAGCTCTGAGTGCCTCATTGGCAACAGTATACTATGCAGTTGTATTTGACCTACGGAGATCAGGTAAGAAGTCCTCTGCATTATTTTTTCGACTAGCAGAAAAAGTTCATTAACGCCCTGAGGGGCTGCTCTGTGTGGGACACAGTACTGGGTCCTGGGATGAGTGCTACGCCCGATAAACATGGCCCTTGCCTTCCTGATGCTTATAGTCATAAAACATCCTGAAGGAAACAGTGGAAGTGAGACACATTCTCACTGAGCTTCCTGGTAATAGCAGAAGCGCTGCCAGATAAGGGCATTATGTAACACATCAATAACAGCTGAGTAGGAAGAAATAGGTTATAACCCAGAGCAGTCAGCTCAGATATTAGAATGGGGCACGATTTCCAAATCTCTAAACACCCAAATAGTTTGGTGTCACTCATTACCAAAGAAACCTTGCTGCTATTTGAATGCTAAGTGAGGAAGCTTTCCGAGTGGGCAACTAATAAGAAAAATTAAAATAAAATGGAGAATCCTGTAGTTTTATTTAGATAGCTCCAATTTCGTACACAGGTTGTTATACGCTTGATGTAACTACCACTGAGTAATATTCCAATTTCCCCTATCGATTAATAGCCAGTTATATAAGTTATAAAGTTATATTTCACTAACACAAATCTACTCAATTAGAACTTGAATTCTCAAAATTAGCTAAACCCCTTTCACCAGAAGAGAAGCCAATGGCTAATCTAAAGCCACTGATAATGCACGTTCACCACCTAGCGGCACCTTTAGCAAACTGCAGGCACCTTATGCTTAAAACAGTATCTTCTGCTAATTTGATTCATGGATAACATCAGAAACTTTACAAATAACTTCCATTTTCCAGGTCATGTATGATGTTTTAGCCCCTGGCAGTCGTGCAGAATAACTTCTTTTCTTATTCCTTCTCAATCCCCGCTGTGCGGTCTAGACCAGACAACGCTCACCTTATCCCGGCATTATGGTACTAGCCACCTGACTAAATTCTCCAACTCCTTTAAAACACTGCCCTTTATAGCATTCTTCTGCTTAAGAAATACGAACAAACTCCCCTGTAATACATCCAGTAGAAGCACCTGGGTCTGATGCAAAGTGCCCGATTTTGAACTTGCTCAGCAAGGTGAATTCCAGCAAGCAGTTCAAGTGTGACTGCTCCGTGAGCACACGTCAGGCTTCCAGCCTGTCCCCTTCCTGAACTCACCACCTGAGGCGTCCTCCCTCCCTCCCCTCTACCTGGAGAATTCCTACCCGTTCTTTCAAGATTTAGCTCAAAGCCCAATGCCGGCAAAAAGCCTTTCTCGGTGACTGCAGTCCATTCATCTCTCCC
Source organism: Leptonychotes weddellii (assembly GCF_054177405.1). NCBI lineage: Eukaryota > Metazoa > Chordata > Mammalia > Carnivora > Phocidae > Leptonychotes > Leptonychotes weddellii. The sequence continues at coordinate 74,859,571 of NC_138375.1, read as the reverse complement.
GTGATGAATTTTAAGAATGATCATCTGTGGCCTGAGATTTCCCTTTGATTGGTTTTTGCTGCCCTCCTATTAGTGTCCATTATATCTGTGGGCTAGTAGACAGTTTCTCTACAGACTCCGGAAACATCTTGCAAGCAGAGCTTGTTCTTTTGTGATTTTAAGTACCCCTTTCTCCCACTGCCCCCAGCTCAGTGAAGAACACAAAGCTCAATAAATACTGGAGGTTGCGTCCACCCATCTTACTAGCATTTCATTATTCTGATCTGTTAGTCTACAGATGACTGCCAGGTGTGGCTTCTGATCACCCTGTCACCTTGTGCTAGTTAAAACACATGTGATCTTTTCAGCGGCAGAGGCACCCTCCTGTCAGTGTATCTGCATCTTCAGTGAGGAGGAGAACAGGCACGATGTTTCCTAGTAATTTCAGCTAAGAGAACAGCTCTTCTTTGATTATGTGGGTAGTTAAGGTAAAGTTAGGGCTCTTATCGGCAAGGATTTGTCTCATTTGTTCATTTCACTTTGTATTTGCAGGTCAGTTGTAAGTGATTTATGAATACCTTTGAAAGGTCACTATCCATCTTTAAAATACATCAATCTTCAATAGCAACTTTCCACTTTGAAGAAAGAAACTCACTGTTTCACGAACACGTTAGACAAGAATGTGGTCTGATCAACAGGGCATAGGATTCATGAAATCAACATTTATTCACATGAGATCACCTGAGGCAGCCCGGACTTCTGGTTCTGATTAAAAGTACTGCAACAACAACTGACGGATCTAGGGGAACACTTTGTTCTTAAATTAATTTAAATATGTCCAGGAATAGCAAAAGGCATTGCACTTTGCCACATGACATGGCATTCAAATAGGAAGACGTGGGTCTTAATCAAATGGCGAATCCAGGGAGTGCACAGCCAGCCCCCTGGCATCTCTAACCCCCAACTTAACCCTAGAGTCATAAGTGTACAAAAGGATCTTAATGTTCTTTAGAGGAAGGTTTAAGACCGTTTTAAATCCATTTTTTCTAAGGCTCAAATCTCTTCATCACATAAAGTGCTACAGCAATTACTTGCCAGACACAATATTTTCTTGAATCATACACGTATTGAAAATATATGTGTATATATACGTTACAAAAAATAAAATTCATGTTGACTTATCATTCCTAAAATAACTCTCTCTACTCATATCCATTTATCTCTAGACAGTCATTGAAAATATGATTTGCCAAGGATTTGAATTTGTGTATCTACAGGCTGCATATTCTTATAATAAAAAAGTAGGAAAATCAACTTATATGCCTTCAGTTATCTTTGTTGAATTTGATTTTTTAGACATAAATAACCAATCTCTCTCAGTGTAAGCCTGACACCGATAATGAATATGTTTCAGATGGCAACAGGAAAACATACCACCGCTGCAATTAAATGCAAATGTTTTGAGTGCATGCAGTTTTAAAGTCAAGTTTAAGCCACTGAATGAGGAAATTCAAAAGTTAAGTGGTTCAAAAGGAATAATTTAAACCTGCTGACTCAGGTTTTCCCAGTGAACAAGCGGCCCTTTGCGAGCATATCTGGCATGGCTCCATGTGGTAGAAATTCTGTCTGTTGGATTCCAGAGTTTTCATATAAATGAAGAGGTTATTCCTGATATCTTGGCAATTGTTATGCCAAGTCCATAGGGCTTCAGTTTGAGAGAGGCCTTGCCTCTGTGTATCAGTCAGTCAATCCGTATTTCCTGAATATCCACTGTGGGTGGTGTCACAAGCCCAGCATTTAGATACTGCACTTATATTTTGAGTAGCTGAACAGCCTGTATATGAAAATGCCCTCAAATACTTAGAATGCCGAATCCGTTAACTCTAGTGGGAGTGATTCATCAGGTAGGTAGGACTAATCAAAGACGACTTCTAGGAGAAGGTGAGGACACAGAATGTGGAAACATACAAGTTACTGTATGATGAGAAGACATCAATGTGCTGAATCCAAGGTAAGAATCTCTATCAAGGAGAACTGAAGGTAGAAGGTGGTGGTGGGGAGGATGCTCAGGGCACCTGTTCAGCCGTTTTGGTACCATCTCCTTCCTCTCTGAAGAGATGTTTTTTTGTTTTTTGTTTTTAAAGATTTTATTTATTTATTTGACAGAGAGAGAGACAGCAAGAGAGGGAACACAAGCAGGGGGAGCAGGAGAGGGAGAAGCAGGCTTCCTGCCGAGCAGGGAGCCCATGTGGGACTCGATCCTAGGACCCTGGGATCATGACCTGAGCCGAAGGCAGACGCTTAACGACTGAGCCACCCAGGCGCCCCCTCCCTGAAGAGATGTTTACCATTTATCTCCAATCTGTGCATCAGGTAAGAGAACACTGATAAATAAGTTAATTAGGGTCTTACTTGCCCAAACTTAAAGTTTCACAGAAAATACCTGGCTTCTGGAGACACTGTCACATAATATCCTAGCAAATAAAATTATTAAATTAAAAATAGGAAATAATGAGTTTCAGAACAGAAGTATAAAAATGGAATGCTGGTTTATGCATTTCTAATTGTACTTTCCTTCTTAAACCAAAGTATGAGAGAAAACATTATGGGACAGTCTGGTTTCCAACATTCAAATATTTGCCTCTGTTTTTAGTAAATAAAATCACTTTACTCTCTTCTTGTATCAATGATTCCGGTGTCAAACTCAATATGGAGTCCAGTACAAAAGCAATCCTAGATGATAACAAGGGAAATCATGCAAGCTGGAAGACTTTGCTAATGTTCCTCTGTGCCTTATTTAAAAATGAATCTCACTTGTGTCTAGCTTCCTCTCATGTACTTCAATAAGAGTTGACTAATAGCAGCCCATGTCACCCAGTTAGGAACTTCCTCTAGTGAGAGCCACCAGCATTTTCTGGTTGGGGAATTTCTGCAAAGCTGCCTGTGAGAAAAGAATGCTGGGAGAGCAGAAGAGTAAATGCTTGCATGGCTTGAACTGGAATTCCACACTGCGGTTTTACCAGGTGAGACTCTGTCTGAGTTCTTTAACCCACTTAAGCCTCAGTTTCCTCAAATGCAAGATCTGGGTTAATAGAAATACCCATTCCTTAGGGTTCTCATAAGGATCAGATATAACGATCCAATTAGGATGCTTGTCCTCGGGCTTGGCCCACACAGCAATATTCCATCAATGTTAACCCGTATTTTATTTCTAGAATGTTTAAATGACATCACGTAAGCTGCGGAGTTCAAGGCAAAATCTTGTCATTAAGGCAGTAAAATATCAGAATGAAACCCCTGGAAAGGGGAAAGCTATGACTCTGGAACACTTTTACTCTAGCCCAACAGCAGAAAAGAGAAGGTATGTCTTTTTTTATTAGTGTCCAATATTTATACTTGGGCCTGGTGACATTAAGAAAATGGAGTACCATGCTGTCATTTGTTTTGGTCAATGAAGTCAGAGCAGGGCCAGGAACTGTATCTGCTGACAGATCAAACACACAGGCCCTCCACGGGGTCTCAGGGCTGGCCCCCGAAGGCCGTGGTAGACAGAAGCACAGGCTAATGAACCCAATTACTGCCTGTTAAAACTGCTTCAAAAGAAGAAAGAATAAGCCATTTCTGAAGCCTCTTGATTTTACCAAGAACTCCACAACAACATATGCCTTTGGTGTTTAAAGAACTTCATGTTAAAATTTTTAACTGGAAGGAAGTATAAAGGAAAATGCTATATTAAATTATCAATACCATTGATTAACCTGAGGAAGTCGTCCCAATGTCTCTTCATGTCAGACTTAAGAAACTTCAACTGAGATCATCTATATATTGTGCATGTACTTCAGGCGATAATTCAGTCAATGAAACTGTATTGAACACCTATTATACACCAGGCAGTGTGTGGAGTACGAGAGGTATGAAGATGAGTAATATTCAGTCCCCGCCAGGAAGAGAACAGGCTAGTAAACAATCCTCAGGATTCTATCGGAGAAATTCTACACTAGAGGCATACAAAGGGGAGGACATGGCTAATTGGTGGAAGCAGGGATGACTTCCCAGGGAAAGCAAAATGATTTCACCATCTACCAATGAGCACAATCAGAAGCAAATATCTAATGAGAATCTAATGAAAACATCAAGGTAATGCAACGTAAAAAACAGACAAACAAAAAACCTCAGAGATTATTCAGTGGCTTTTCACTCCTACTACTTTTCTACAAATGGGACGAAGTGAGAGTTGGCTATACTAAAATTAACCCAAAAGCTGTATTTATTTTTTCTTTTTTTAAATTTAGATTCAATTAGCCAACATATAGTACATCATTCATTTCAGATGTAGAGTTCAGTAATTCATCCAGTTGCATATAACACCCAGTGTTCATCACATCACGTGCCTTCCTTAACGCCCACCACCCAGTTACCCCCTCCCCCCACCCACATCCCTTTTCATAACCCTCAGTTTGTTTCCTAGAGTTCAGAGTCTCTCATGGTTTTTTTCACTTTCTGATGGCTTCCCATTCGGTTTTCCCTCCCTTTCCCTATGATCTTCTGCGCTGTTTCTTAAATTCCACATATGAGTAAAACCGTATGATAATTGTTTCTCTCTGATTGACTTCTTTCACTCAATATACCCTTCAGTTCCATCCATGTCGATGTAAATGGTAAGTATTCATCCTTTCTGATGACTAATATTCCATTGAATATATATACCACATCTTCTTTATCCATTCATCTGTTGATGGATATCTCGGCTCTTTCCATAATTTGGCTATTGTGGACATTGCTGCTATAATCATTGGGGGGCAGGTACCCCTTTGGATCACTACATTTGTATCCCAAAAAGCTGTATTTAGAGAAGTCTTCAAAGTTGGGCTTATTAGCGAACCTGCAAACTTACCTATATTCAATTTAATAAAAAGATAATTGAGGGTCCACAACATGCCAAGCACTGATTTCACGTTAGAGAGAGAAAACAGAGTAAAGAAGACAGAAATAAAGGGGAAAGCTTGTAGCCTCCGAAAGGTGGAATGAGTTAAGGGAGTGTTTGAAAAATGCTTGATGACAGGTGCCAACAAGATGCTACCAGGGACACAAACTCAAATGCCTGCCTTGGCCAGACTAGGTGAGAGTCCAAGTCCCATGTGGAGGGGCATCTTATGACCTAGCTCCCCTGGATCATGTCCATGTGGGAACTCACACCCAGTGTTGCCAGAACTTCCTCATTTCAAGAGAAGTTCAAAGTTCAAAATTTCTGATCTTCTAATTTTTGAAGATACTTTTAAATTCTGTCCATAGCTGGTTCATCTCCTTGGCTGCCGGTTTGTAGGTTCTGTGCCTCCAAAATGCACAAGGGGCAATTATAGTGGATGACAGGATAATAGCAGGCAGGTTTAAGGGAGAGGCTTTAGCACTGGATTCAAATCCTACCCTGCCTGTGCTGTGCGAACTCAGGCAAATCCTTAAAAATGCTCTGAGTTTCAGTGTTGCTATCTTTAAACTGGGGATAAATACATCTGCCTCCTAGGGTTTTTGTGAGAAGGAAATGTGAGCTAGCACAAAAAACTGACATGTTTATTATTATTTTTAGTAAAGCCTTCCCATAGGAAAGTTCTCAAGGGAGAGGTAGGATTTAGGACTTGGATTGGCAGGGATGGCCTCCAGGGCTTTTCAGGTATTCCATAGGGAGAGGGAGCGAAGGCTCAGACACTGGAAGGAGGCACAAAGATCCTGTCTTGGAAAAGTAATGTCACCTGGTTTGGTTGGGACAGAGAGTAGATGACAGAATGTAGAGGGATGAATACAAGAATGTCAGAGTGTGTATCAAGTGCTGGAGCTCCTGAATGCCACGCTATGGAGGGCCGGACTTTATAGCATGGGAAAGGAGGAGACAATAAGGCTCAGCAGGGGATCAAAATCAGATCAGGGTTGTTCTGTATGATGCATTCATCCAACCACTATTTACTGAGAGCTAACTATGTGCTAGGCAATGAATTCCGTTCTAGGAATGCAGTGGTGAACAAGGCAAACAAACAAGGTCCCTGCTCCATGGAACTTACACACTAGAGGCCACAGGAAGCAGATGTGGGTTGGATTCAAGAGCTTGGGGTTGAGAGGACTAGTTGGTAGGCCATTGCTAGTTCCAGCAAGAGGTCATGATGGCCTGACTTAAGGCAGTGGCAGTGACATGATCTGGGAGGAGAGGAGTCCAGAGACGGCAGGGAGAAGGAAGCAATGTATGCTGGTGGGACTCAGGGTCCTGAGCTGCTGCGGTGACAGGGCAGTTATGATGGCATTAGCAGCAACGAGGAAGGCAAAAGGAGATACTGGTGTGTTGGCAAGAAGGATGGGTTGAGTTTATCCTAGTAGCTTTGGTAAATGGCACACTAGTCTGTGACTGGCCTTATCCCTACAGCATCTTAGCCACATGATCCTTTCTGAAGCAATTAGGTTTTCTTATCAAAAGCTAATTCTTGATTGGATTATATTCAGAGATTTGACACCATTTGATACTACGTTCAGCTCATTTCCCAAAATACAGTTTCAAAAGGAGAGACTGAACACAAAGCATTTACCGTCAGATAACCTTTGCTTTTAAGATGGTGAAAAACGAGACGAGAAGGAAGACTCCAGAGCATTCCTGTGATATATTGCCACCTGTGTAGAGTAAAAACGTTCTCCAGCCATGTCTCATGCTTGTGGATTTCTTTTTGTACAATCCCGAGCAAGGCAAGGCTCAAGAGGCAGTTTAGGGCCTTGGGATTGAGGACTCACTTAATGGCCGTCTTTATTTTGGGGAGTAGTATACCCACATGAGAACCAACCTTTTTCCAAATGGGTCTGTTACAATGTTCTAGATGAAGAACCCATAGCCATGCTAGAGCTCAGAGAGTGCTCTTTGAGCCAAGATATGAGGTAGAATAAAGGATTTGTACTAGCTTTCTTGACCTCTTCTTACAACGTGGTCATTTCTATTCTGAGGGAATGTGGAGAAGGCATGTTTTATATATATGAGATTCTCTGGCCTTATTTCACTTTGTGTCTTTTTTTTTTTTTTAAGATTTTGTTTGACAGAGAGAGAGAGAACGCACACACAAGCAGGGGGAGGGGAGCGGCAGGCAGAGGGAGAGGGAGAAGCAGGCTCCCCACAGGGAGCCTGCTGCGGGACTTGATCCCAGCACCCCGGGATCATGACCTGAGCCGAAGGCAGATGCTTAACCGGCTGAGCCACCCAGGCGCTCTTTTTGTTTCTTTTACAGGGTAAAGACAGAGAGCAGTTAGAGTGATATGAAAGATAGAGATGGAGAAAAAAGAGGCCTTCTGTTGTTCTCCACCAGAGTATCTTCAACAGAATTACCAGGCATTCTTGCACAGGGGAATTAAGGGTAGAATCATTCTATTTGTAATCCTAGCCTCTAGCACAGTGCCTGACACATAGTAGGTGCTTCAAAATACTTGAAGAAATACAAGAGTTGAAGAAATAAATAGTTGTAGAAGTGAATAAACACAGAATCAACTTTTCTCAGTGAATCTTCTAGCATTCAGCTGTCTGCAACAGAATATTCAAGTAACAGTAGTTTAGGTCATAGAACTAATTTTCCTCATATAATAGGAAGTGCAGAAGTCAGTGGTTACAAATGTTGTTCCAGATGTTCAATGATATCATTGGGGCCTCAAGAACTTTCTATCTCTTCATTCCATCATCCTCTTTTTTATTGTCTCATGGTGGTAGGATGGCTGCCCTAGCCCTAGGCATTGCATCCACATTCAAGACTAGATGGAAAGAGGAAGAATGGAGCCAGCAGTATCTGTCCTCATTTATCAAGACAGTAAAAAGGTTTTCTAGAAATCTCCAGCAAAGTTCTCTTCCAGATCTTTAGTCAAAACTATATTATAGGAAGCCATGCATAGCTGTAATGAAACCTTAGAAAACGAATATTTAGCCAGATTCGTTGCTGTTATACATATAATCAGTCTACTACTATCAGAGGAAAAATGGGACATGGACATTAGGTAGACAATTAACAGTGTCTACAACACTTTTAGAGCCCTTCCTGCCTCTTGCTCCTTTTGAATACTCAAATCACTTATGGCATTGTATTAATTTTTTATGTCACTTATTTCCCTCCTAGACTGAAGACAGAACCCATGTTTTACTCATTTTCCCCTATCTTTTACACAGTAGGCCTTTAGTATTGTTGAATAAATTGAAAACATTGCAAATATTTTTTTTGAAGTACATGTAAAATGCTTTTTAAGTAGCATTTTTTAAGAAAAAATATGAATTCATTTTTACATTTGTGCATTAGCTACAACTTCATTTTAAACACACTATGTAAAGTAGGTTTAAGTGAAATTTCAGAAAAGGATTATAAGAACAAACAGAAACAACAAATATAAAACATTCTTATAATTATGACAACAATGCAGACAAAACTGTCTTTGATCTCTATAAAATGAAGTTAATTTACTATTTCTTTGTCCTCTAATGCATTCTATACCATCAGGATACACTATTCTAGAAATACTAATTCTTTCAGGTTCAGAGACCTTCAGTGGATCTCAACGCACATAAAAAAAATCTTTCCACATTCCTTGCTCCAGTGCTCAAAACTCTACAAGCTGGCCCCAACCAACCTTCCTAGCTCTGTCATTCAAAATTCTTGTATCAGAATATTTTGTTCCAACCAGATTTTTCTACTCACTGCTCCTCATGCTCTTTGGCATTCGGCTCCCCTTGCCCTGGAATACCTTCAACTCCTCTCTTGGCTAGTCTTAATCATAGCCTTCCAAGGTTGGCTTAAGTGTCAAGTAAATATTTACATAATGTGTGTTTCTAGCACCCTTTAGGCTAGAAATATAGTTTGCCTATGGCCTGTCTTTGACTCTGTTGGGACAAGTCCAGCTGTCCAAGTCACAGGCCTCAACTGCCATTCTTTCCTTTCCATGCAGTATCTTCCTCAGATCACTGCAGCAGGCACTATTTCTTCTGCAATGGGAAAGTGCTAGAATTCTGAGAGTAATTATTCTCACCACGTAATTAGCACTGATATAATTATGTTAGTGAACGTTTACTAAAAAGGAACTGTATTAAGAACTATCATTTGAGTCTTATCATCTTCTGAGGTACTATTTTTATTTCCATTTTGCAGACAAGGAAAGAGAGGAATATAGATAGCTTCCAACCTAGGAGTTAGTAAATTTTTCTGTAAAGGGCTGTAGAGTAAATATTTTCGTCTTTCCAGGCCATATGGTCTCTGCTGTAACTACTCTGCTGTTGTAGCATGAAAACAGTCACAGATACTAAATACACGAATGGATGTAGTTGTGTTCCAATAAAACTTTATTTACAAAAACAGGCAGTAGGCTGGATGTGGTGCATGGACGGTTGTTTGCTAACCTCTACTCTAGTCCAAATAACCCATTTTATATATTAGGTCAAGAGAGGTAAAGCCAGTTGCTCAAGACAGTACCAGAGGCAGATCTAGAATACAGGTCTTCTGATTGGTTGTTTAGTAGTCTTTAATACTAAATGAATTGGGAAAATTATTCTGTAATAAATTGAGCTTTGGAAGCTATAAAGCAGATCTGATGCTACTGAAAAACTAGATAATTTTGACCCAGATGATTAGATTCATGTAATTGATGTGGATTTTATTCTATGTTCTAGATCTCCTAAAGGTGTATGAAGTATTAGAACGAGCTTCCTTGTTTATCTTGCAGAGGAAAGCATTTTCCAGACCAGCTAAACACATGACACAACTGCATATAGAGTTAGGCCTTAGTGCTTGCTGAAAAGCAGGGTGTGGTGGGTTTGGAACTACTGAAACATTGTCAAGACAGAAGTCCTTTGACAAGATTCCTCAGAGCGGTTCTGAATGTACATGGCTCCCTGCCAATTTTTTAATTTGGCTTCCTATTTTGCCAGGGGACATTCTGACATGGTTAGAAGGGGTAGGAATATCCTTTGTGGCTACACGACAAAACCCATGACTGCCTGACCTCCTTAGCCCCATGCCCTAAGAAATTTAGTTCTGCGTTGTTGATTCAAATCTTTGACGGGAAATAAAATTTATGTGGGGCAAGCTGTTATTCTGTGACTTTCATTCCTTCTATTAATAGCCTTGTAATATCATGGAAAATATAGTTAACATCCACTTGCACATCTATTTCTCGAGCACTGTTATCACCAAAGTAAATACAAGAAGTGATGCTGTTACCTTGACTGTTCACAGTAGACTAGCCGTTAGTGGACTGGCCAGCCTATTCAAGAGCACTCAACACAATCTGAAGGCTGTAAGATGAGCTGACTCTACAAGGTCAAGAAGTACAGGTATCCTTCATGCTTCTGCTATAATTGTGGCCCCACAGTGTTCTTGTCCTTGACTTATGTCATGACCTAGGGTTATGTTTTGATTCTGAACATCTGTGTCTTATTAGGTTATGCGCATCATATTTAAATACTTAGATCAACCTTGAAAGAAATTCAGAATCCTCACCAGCCTATATAATTCTTTGCTAGTCCAATTTATGATCAAGGTGACTAAAGAAAAAAAAAAATTTGAATGACAGAAGCATTTACTGTGGATGACTGGTCAAAAGATACCCAGAGGGGTGTCTTTTTTGTTGGCGCCTCCTAGCACTTAAGATGTACCTTGAAACCTGATTTTGAAGAATGAGGAATATTTAAAATATTTTATCAAAGCAATGGAAAAAGAGCTAGTTTCCACAATTTTCAGAATCTTTAAATATTATATTAAAGTAAATATAAAAATTGTAAGTGATCTCGTGTTAGGGACAACATTTATAGAGCCTTGGGCCAAGAGCTATAAATATATTTTATCCATGCTATGAAGTAAATACTATTATCATATCCATTATGCAGATGAAGAAACTGGGGCCATAGAGAGGTAAAGCAATTTATCCAAGGTTATCCAAGGTGTTTTTTAAAAAAATGTATTTTTTTTTATATTTTATTTTTAAGTACTCTCTACACTCAACGTGGGGCTTGAACTCACAACTCGAAATCAAGAATGGCACGCTCCACTGACTGAGCCAGCCAGGCACCCCTATCCAAGGTCTTTTAGCTAGTAAGTGATGGAGCTGGGATCTAGATTAAGGAAGTCTGACTTTAGAGCCTGAGTAAACCATTACTCTAATGGCACTGTCACCTGGTAAAATCTAGATCTTCGGTGGAGACTTGGTGAATGAGAGAAGAGCAGAAAGAGTAGACCACCTAGAGCACTGTGAATTGTGTAAGACTGTTGAATCACAGACCTGTACCTCTGAAACAAATCATACATTATATGTTAAAAAAAAAAAAAGAAGAAGAAGATAGCAGGAGGGAAAAATGAAGGGGGGGAAATCGGAAGGGGAGATGAACCATGAGAGACTATGGACTCTGAGAAACAAACTGAGGGTTCTCCGGTGGGGGGGGTGGGAGGATGGGTTAGCCTGGTGATGGGTATTAAGGAGGGCACGTACTGAATGGAGCACTGGGTGTTAGATGCAAACAATGAATCATGGAACACTACATCAAAAACTAATGAAGTAATGTATGGTGATGAACATCATAATAATAAAAAAGAGTAGACCACCTATTCCAGTCACCTTGTTCCCGAGATCATTGCTGATGTATTACAGAGAACATCCCTCCTTGTGCTCTGGTCCCTGCCCAGGCTGTCAGAGAGGGAGACACCAGCAACAGGACCCCATGATCAGATCTCAACATTGCTGTTTCTTAATAGTTACCAAGGTCTGCACCTTGCTTTTGTAATGTTACTGAAGTGCAGGGCAGAAGCACTAAATTCTTAATGGTTCAGCTTACATTGTTTGGGTAGGCAAACTTTTTAATGATCATTCTCTTTCTTCATTATTTTGAGCTCATGAACCTACTAGATGCTTGTAGTAATCATTAAGTCCATGCACAAATATTCTGGCTCTCTCGTTTGGGCCTGCAGTAGGATTGCACTTTTCCAGTCACTCGAAGTGATTTGCTTTGGCCAACGAAAGGTGACCACAAGTGGTCTGTGTCGCTTCCAGGAGGAAGCTTTAAGAGTCAGTGCATGCTTCGCCATCCTTCTCCTTCAGAGAACTGGTAACTGGCAATATTCCAAATAGCAGCTGCTCTGTCAGCCTAGGGCCCAAGGTGAGGCTGATGGTAAAGCTGCGGAGCAAAGCTCCCTGTGTGCCAAGGTGGACAAAGATTATAAACAAGCAATAAAGCCTGTGATTGTAAGCTACCAAAATTTGGATTCATTACTGCAGCAACATCTCGCCTATCCTGACTCATCCACTCTTACAGAAAATATTCATGCCTAATTCAAAGGAGCAACATAGAGAATATGGCAGAAGAAGGAGATTGGGCTCCTGGCTGCCATGAAGACACCCAATGTTGCCAGCTAACAGAAAATACCCAGGTGTTGCCAAAAGGACTGGAGATAGCAGTTCAGAAAGAAAAAGTCCTCATCATCCAGGACTGAAACCTGGTCAAGGTTTCTTGGGACATAGAAATATGGGAATTTCCAATTCCTGCAACTGACCCAAACTGTCCGGAGCCCCCAAGGAGCCCCACGTCTTTCCCATGTACCCTCACGCATGAACAAGCACACGGTGAAAGCGACGTGGAGTTTTTAACTAAAAACTGGCTGGGCTGAAGGAACCACTTGGAAGCACACTATTTTAACTTTCCTGACAGATATGATCAGTCGGTAGTGCAACCAAGGGCTTTTCCCTCTCCTTTTCTCCTTTCAGTAATAAGCGAAAAGAGCGATGCTGTGAGTTAGAGGTTTAAACAGAAAGAAATTGAAATCCGTGACAGTGATGACTTAATAATATTGCAAATTATAGTTTTTAGTTCAGGTAATTTAGCATACCAAATCACAGTTTAATTTCCTTCTACAGAGCCCAGGCATGCAAGATAGTGTACAGGAGAAGGGGCAAGGTGGGGTGGGAGGAGGGGGCAAAGATGAGAGTGACGAGAAAACATTTTGAGACCCCTCAAATGCAGGTGTCCTTGAAAGCCTAATAAAAGTGACCCGGGGAATGTAAACGGCCATCGGTTAATAAGTGCGAGGCCCACAGGCCCGATCTTTGGGAGGCCAAGAGTCCTTGCTTCCTTTTGTGTAGGTGCCTGCTTTGCCTGCTCGGTGGAATGTGAGCATCGGGTGCCCAGAAGGAATGCATAATGTGTGCAGGGCCCTGACAGCTGCGAAAGCGAAGAATGACTTTGAGAGTGTCAGCAAAGCAGCGCCACCGCTGAATGGCATGTGTCCTTGACTGCGCACAGCACAATGCCTGCGAAGGAACGGAGAGTGGAGGGGCTGCCTCGCTTCATGATTTGCCTTTTGTTCTAGGATCCACCTCCCAGAAACAAACCATGATTCAATCCATACTCACCACTCACCTTGCAAAATATTTAAAATAGCGTCCTCGGGTGTGTCACTTAATTCACCTGTCTGAAGCAGTGTCTGTGCACTTGGCCCGAGAGACTCAGGAAAGAAGTTTCCCAATGAAATTTCCTCCAAAACCACCACCTGAGTTTCAGGCACGACAAGGTACCGAGCTTGGGGGACAGTGGCTGTTCTAGCCCGTCAGCATTACCCAGCCGGACTCAGCTGAGCAGCTTGACCTTATGTTCATCTGAGTACCTTCGAGGAGTTATGTCCCCTTGCATGGACTGCGTTCAGAGTTTAGGGGTCAAATAGCCAGGCTGAGTTTGCCGGTGCTTGACACCAAAGTTCTCAAACTCCAGAGTGCCTAAGAATCACCTAGGTAAAAAAAAAAAAAAAGAAAAAAAGAAAAAAAAAATTCCTGCCAACCACCCCATCCTTACTGAATAGGAATTTTTTGAGGTGGAGCTTAGGAACCTATGTTTTAATATGGTTCCTAGGGTTTCTTGATGCAAACCAGGGTCTTTTTTTCATCTCCTCAAATTTACCTGAGTAGCAAAAAAGAAAAAGTAACCCCTCATGAACATAAAAAGTACCAACACATCTAAAGAACTCTATGCAAGGAGAGAGATCATATTCTTTCTCATCCAAAGCAAGACACTTGTGAAAGCAAAACTGGGCGGTATTACTAGTCACAGCAGGATAACAGCTGTACGCTGGGACTCCACTGGGCAAACCGGGACTCGTGGTCACCTGAGTTGTAAAACTAATCTGACAGGAAAGCTGATTAGGATTTAGGCCACCAGCCCAAGAGAAAGCCCTCATCCACGTCTGGAAGCTTAGCAATCACTGCAAATATTTTAATAGGGAGGGTTGTATGAGCCCTAAACCTAGAGGATCTGGTTCAGAGGCTTGCACGACCTTGGACAGGCTGGATGAACCCTCAGGTCCCAATTACGCCGACGAGGAAGAGACCAGTAGAAATCTTGACCTCCCGGTGGAAGAGTGCATACAGTGGTAACATTTATCCACAACAACTTCAGAAGCCAGTCTCACAAAACGTAAAGGATTATTCCTCAGAGGCAAAGAGGAGGAGAAACAAACCAGGCATTATTCTATTTGTTACATTCATCTTACAGTTTCTAGGCAATACCTTTCCCCCAAGTTTTTAGTTTTACTCTCACGTGGTCAGCACAAACCGCTTAACAATTACTGTCACATGGATTTTCTACTGCTTTCTTCCTGGGGGAACTATTGCAATATTCTTGGAGGACAAAGGAAGAGTGGGTTGAGCATTTTCATTATTCAATCTGTGCAAAGAAATCAGTGTGTAAAGGATGTTTCAGAAGTACAGAAGAGCTAAATGAGAAAGCATTTTTTTTTTTCTAGGTAATTTCATTTATGTCTTTGGCTTTCATAAGGATTGCGGTATATAGTGGCTTTTGCAAATAATTACCAGGATGTTATTGCCTATTTCCTTTCGGATATTCCTTCCATGTTTAAGACAAGCTCAAAATACAGTGTTCATGGGCGCCTGGGTGGCTCAGTCAGTTAAATGGCTGCCTTCGGCCCGGGTCATGATCCCAGAGTCCAGGGATCAAGTCCCGCATCGGGCTTCCTGCTCAGCGGGGAGTCTGCTTCTCCCTCTGACCCTCCCACTCTTGCTCTCTCTCACTCTCTCTCAAATAAATGAATACAATCTTTTAAAAAATACAGTGTTCATTCTATTAAGCATCTCTTAGCAAAAGAAATTCTAAATTCTACTCTTGCTCTATGGGTAAATGCCCCAACATTGGAACTTCTTGTTAAAATGTGAAAACCAAAGAAGTTGTATATGAAGAATCTGGATCTTAAAAGTAACTTCTCTCCTAGAAATGATATGTAGGGTAGGCTGTGCCTCTTCCATGTAGAGTTGCCAGTGCATGGAATGGAAGGAGAGCGTAATTGGTGTGCTGGCCCCTGAGAGAAAAAGCAGTATCTAAGGAAACATTGAAATAATTACTAAATATGTGTATAAAAGAGGCATGGTGATAGTTACAGGAGAAGGGAAAGAGAAGGAAAGGAAGAGAGAAATCGTTCTTAGATGATTATAAAATATATCTTATTTACCTGAGAGAGTTAAAGTGCATTGGCTATGCTTTTTAAAAACTGGTCTTAATTACCCTTGAGACCAGAATTCCATATGAGGTAAATATGTTTTTAGATAGTTTTCTAAAATATGTATAATTTACTCAAGGAAAAAAGGACTGTGTCCTCTGGAGCCAATCTAGCCTCACAGGTAAATACAAATTTAAGTAGATTCCTAAGAAGTATATTATGTACAGTGGCTGATGGAGTGGAATGTCTATGAAGAAGCTGGGAAGGTCCGTCAGTTAAGTACATAATAAAAATGTATTGGAAAAATACATCATTTTCTCAGTGGACTATAATTGGCTATGCATAGCAAAAAGTCTTATTTTCAAAAATGTATTCTGCATCCACAGAGTTTTAAATCTCAGTAACTGTGTTATTTTTAAAACTCAGAATGCTAAGCAATATTAGTGAGAGTGACAGAAGAACTGCATGGTAGATGTCATTCTATAATTTACAACTCTTTTTGACATCTTTTTTTTTTTTAACTTCTTCTTTTCAAGCAGACTTTGTCTAAAGCCCAAGGTGAAAAGTTAAAGAAGATGGAGAACAAAATTCCACTTTCCTTACCAAACAGTCTGATTGATGCCTTCAGAAGTGTCCCAGTACATTTACCTTAAGAATATATCCTTTTTTATTATCCTGGAAGAGTTTTCTATTATAAACAAAATGAGAAGAAAAGAAAGCAAGAAAAGCAAGAAAAGAAAAAGAAAGAAAGAAAGAAAGGAAGAAAGGAAGAAAAGTAAGGAAAGAAGAATGGAAAAGGAGGAAAAAAAGGAGGAAGGAAGGAAGGAAAGAAGGAAGGGAAGGGAAGGGAACGGAAGGGAATGGAAGGGAACGGAAGGAAAGGAAAGGAAAGGAAAGGAAAAGAAAGAGGGGAGGGAATATAAAGTATCTAGAGTAATGCAGCAGTCTAGTTCTGTCATTTACATCTTCATTTGGTGGGCCAGCCTTTCTTATCCCACTGATTAAGAGGCTTCCTCCTTCCAACATACCTTCATTCCCCCAGCCCATCAACTCAATTCTAGCTTCACTTGTCACCTTTCTTTGCAATGTGTCCTATGTCCTTTCTGTATTATCCTGTTTGTGTACAAATCACAGTTGTTGAGCTGTGAACTGTTGTGCTTTTGTTGTTACATACTCATGTTCTGTCATGTAGCCCCAGCTGAGCCTTCACCATTAACTTGACCATCTGGTCATTCTGGGGTTGACTGGCTGTCACATTCTTTTCAAGTGCTCTTTCAAACTGCCTCCTTTCTCCAGAGTCTCCTACCCTAACTTTCAACTCACAACAGGTGACCATTTCTCCAACTTTGCTGAAAGAAAGAAGCCACATGTGCCTCCTCAACACCCACCTTTCCTCCCTGAATCTCACCATGGAATACCATCCCTTCTCTTGTGCTCTTCTACCCACCTGTCTCTTTTGAGACCTTCTAGCACTCTTCTAGCTCTGTAAACCCAACTTCCCCTACTTGTTCCTTCTAAAATAGTGTGAGCTCCCCATGATGAAAACAAATCCCAAGTTCCTGCCAATGCCCTAAGTTCCTGTCCTTCCTCCCCTCCCCTTACAGAGTCAGACCATTCTGAAGGGCAGTCCTTGCAAGCTGCCGCTGGTGTACCCTGTGCTTTCTGCTGTCACCACTCTAGGGAAACTACAAACACCAGGGTCATGACTGATTGAATCATCAATGTTCATGACTTTTTTCCTCAGTTCTCATCTTCCATGAGCATTTGCCATATTTATTCTAGTGTTACGTTTCTCAAAACTCTTGGTTCCCATAACAGCAACCCTTCTGATTCCCCTCCTACCACTCTTATGATTCCTTCTCAGCCATATGCTCTGTTCTTCATCCTGTCTTGCCCCTTAAATAGAGGCATTCTCCACAGAGCTGTCCTTGGCCCTTTTCCCCACACTCTAAACAGCCTCCGTTTCAGTAATTACTTTTATCTCTAATTAGTACTGTTCAAATTTAACTCTCTGGCCATAACCTCTTCTTTGAATTCCAGATTTATATTTCTAGTGTCTACTGGAATACCTCATTTGATGGCCTGGTGACATTTCAAACTCAACATGTTAGAACAGAAGCAATTTCTTCCCCTCTAAAATCTATCCCTACTCAGACTCTGTTCCGTTTAATAACATGACAACCTTCCTGGGTGCCCATGACTGATCAATACCACTGCTGCTGCTAACAATAATGATAATACCACTCTAATAATATTATACTTATCAAATTTGTTCTGTGATATAGACATCATTCTAAGCTTTATACATATTTATTCATATTATTCATTTAATCCTTATAAGGCAGGAACTATCACTACCCCATTTTACGGATGAGGAAACAGAGGGATAGAGGTGAAGTACTTTGCCTAACATCACACAAAGACCTGGTTCCAGAACCAATACTCTTAACTATTATGCTACCCTGCTTCAAGAAATCTAAAGGGTTTTTTGGAGGCATTCATAAGAATGTGTTACAGATGAATGTGGCTGGAAGGTGGTTCATTTGAGGTATGGGGGACTTGAAATCAAGTGGTGATTTTAGGAATGGAAAGGAGAGTTACTGATGGGAACTCCCTGGAGCTCTGTGATGACGGGGCGTGGGCCCCTCAACTCTGCATCATCTAAGGCACCATAGGCAATGACTGGGTCTCAGAGAACAGTGAATGGGGATAGGAACAAATTCTGTGCATTGGGAACAGAAAGCTCCTTTTTCTATTATACTGGCATAGTTAGATCCAATTCTGTTTCCATATGGGAGGTGTAAATGTTAGACAAGGGATCAGAAAGATATTGGCAAAGTGAAGATGATATGACAATCACGTTTATTTTACTAAGTACTATCCAGTATACAACATGGTTAGTTGGAGTAGTTATGGGACTCTGTGATACCTGAATTGCTGTTTTCCACTCATACATATATAACTTTCTCTTCACTGAGTATTTAACCAAATGCTCACTATTTGTATACCATTGTGCATAATATGTGTTACACTCTTCAGTTTTTGTCACTAGAGTTTATAATGTTTTTGTGGAGACAGGACACATTAAAATGGAATAAGATCATGAATTAATATTTAATATGTAAATGTCATAAGAATGTGCCACAATGGTTTAAATCATGAGCTTTGGAGTCTAGATAGAAGTGAGTTCTAGCTTCAATCTTTATCTGTGACTTTGGACAAGTCCCTTAGCCTAGCACAGATGATAGAACCTATTTGATAGGGTTGTCATGAACAAGAAATGAGATGATGCATGTAAGGTACTCAGCACAGGGTGTGTAATTTCAAAAAAAAAAAAATGGAAGGGAAAAAATAGATGAATATCAACTGAGGAGAACAAATACATGATTATATGTTTTGAAATACAGTTCACTATTGGCTAGAGTTAATTGACAGGATGCAGGGAGGGGAGCAGATTCCAGTTGTGTTTTAAAGGGTAAATGGGTCATAAATAAGCAGAAAGGGCCTTTCATGTAGATAGCAAGGCAGAGCATATCCAGAATCTAAGAGGAAGGTACGAAGTAAGGAATAGTACACCTGCCCAATCTATGGAATTTTTATTACAGATTAGAGAGAACCATCAAAAGATGGTTTGAGTTTTTGCACCTTCGTGAGTAAAATACTGTGCTACTGGTAGAAATCCATTAGCTACAAAAGGAAGCTATTTTGAGAGGAAGAATACAAGTTCAGATCGAAATATACGGAGTTTGGGCTTATGTCGAGACAACTTTCAATGTCCAAAAGGGTGGAAAGACACAACAGACTTGGGACAAAAGGCATAACCACAAAGGTTTAAAAATTTTTTTTTTAAAGATTTATTTATTTCTTTGAGAGAGCGAGAATGAGAGAGAGTACATGAGAGGGGGGAGGGTCAGAGGGAGAAGCAGGCTCCTCGCTGAGCAGGGAGCCCGATGCGGGACTCGATCCCAGGACTCCAGGATCATGACCTGAGCCGAAGGCAGTTGCTTAACCAACTGAGCCACCCAGGCACCCCACAAAGGTTTAGCTCCTTGAGTAGAGGAATTAGGTCTCATTTCTCTTTGTACCCTTCAGAGCACATAGCATAGTGCTTTGAACGTTACAAGTACATAATACTTGTTGCATGAAAGTAAAGATTTTGGAGTTATGCTCACTAAGGGATAGTTAAAATTGTGGGCATAGATTAGTTCTTTAAGAAAGAACAAAATTGGGCGCCTGGGTCATGATTCAGCTCAGGTCATGATCCTGGAGTCCCAGGATCGAGTCCCGCATCCGGCTCCCTGCTCAGCGGGGAGTCTGCTTCTCCCTCTGACCCTCGCCCCTCTCGTGTGCTCTCTCTCTCTCATTCTCTCTCTCAAATAAATAAATAAAATCTTAAAAATATATATATATAAAAAAAAGAACAAAATTGGGAGATACCCAAACACTGGGCACAAAAGATGAAAACTGAAGTGTTAGAGTAAAAAAAAACCTGAGCAGGGAGACGGAAGAGGATATTAAATGGTGGTTTAGATAGCATTGAGCTAAATGCACTGAGAAGGTGGAAGATCCAGTGAGGTTATTAATGTCTTCGGGGAACAAGTTTAGTACAGTGTTATAAATGGAAGCCACGAAGGGAAGAATTAAGATTGAACAACAGAGGGGAGTAAATGGAGGCAACAGATGTAGAGCATGTCGAGATTGATGGTGAAGGAAGGAAAAGAAATCTCACTATTTTCTTAAAATGTGTCCACATAGGATGCAAGAACAGACGTTTGTCATAGGTACACAAATATTTATTACATGCATGCATGCATGACTATGTGAACAAATGAATTAATTGAATGAATCATTCATCCTGAATATGAGAAAAATACCATATCTTGGTTCTTTTTTTCTTAATCAGAATATTTCCCCCCTCATTTCTGTGCTATGAGTATGTAACTAGATGCAAACACACTTACAGGTGACCACGCTGGTCAACCCTTATAAAATAAAAACTGATCTCTTTCTAGCATATTACTTTCACTTGTTATGGGAAAAGATTCACACAGGAAGTCCTATCGTTATGATTTAAATTGTGGGAAAAGAAATATTTAGAAATAAATACAAGGAATTTTAGTTCTCATATCAATTGTTTTAGTAGAAGCTATAACCCTTCCAAGTAGCTCCCATCTGGATAGTCTCTTGTATTAAAACTAATTGTTTTGTATGTTTGGAAAATGCACAATTTTATCATCATGGAGAAAAGTCTGTAAAATATCATTATAAAATAAAAAACAAACATGACTTATGGAAACAAACAAACAAAAAAACCCTGAAATCAGTAAGCATCTATTTACTTCATATAAATGAAAAACAAGTATCAAAATTTTAGCTATGGGTTTGCCTTTTTTTAATGCTATAAAATTCATGCTGAGTGGAGAAAACTCATGCTTGATACATTCAACTTATAGTATATTTTCAAGGTGAATTACTAAATCCTCAGACCCTGACCTTCTAATGAAGGCACTGAAGCAAGCACAGAGTTGGTGAAGAAAACCACAAAGATATAAAAATGCATAGATATATGATCAACTAGGGACAAATTTTGATGGAATTATCACCAGATCTCTACAGACAAGGTCTATTTATCAAACATGCCTACCATAAGCTTTGATTCCATTAATTTCCTGAGAAAAGACATCAGGTAGAGTTCTGGATACCAGGTGTGTAAACACGGAGAGATTCTGATATTACGATATCTTTCGTGTAGAAACCCGAACACAACCCAACCAGATGCAGGAGGGAGTTTCCATTGGGAAAGCTACCCACTCTTTTACTACTGTTACCATTATTTAAACGTTTAATGTAGGAGAAACTGAAGGCCAAAAAAGAACATGCTTGCACTTAATTTCAAGTGACAGCTAATACAGTGCATTAAAGGTGTAATACTATACACATGGTAGTTGTATATAAATAGTAACATTAAAAAGGGGTTACAACATCCCTAAGACATCCTAAGTCTAAAACACTTAAAAAGCGCATTTGCAGCACAACTTATCTTAAATTATTTTAATTGGTTTCAAGATGACTTCAGATTAGTGATGGGCTTTGACTTTTTCTGATTATAAAAGAGAAACACAGATGAATGCTTTTTAGGCAGCCTAATATCATTCCCAGGTAGACTACCACCTGACCTGTGTTACTTAAATGCCATTAACTATCAATGAATGTTATGTTTACATAAGTGTTTTATGTAAATTTTGTTTTCCTAAAGTTGTTAGTTCTCTTAATAAATATAGTTAATGCAAAAAAATTTGTTTTTGTTCTTTCTTTGCATTCATTATCCAGGAACTTTTTCAAAGAAAAAGGGGTGGGGGGAGGCAGAGTGACAGAGCTTGAATACTTAGCAACCATTTTACGGTTGAGAGTCTTTTTTTTTTTTTTTTTTAATAGTATGAAAAATAATCCAGTTACATTCTTTAGCTCGATTACTTACAAATAACCTATCTGAAAAAAAAATCAAGTAAATCTGTCAGTTGTGGAAGTTTATTTTCCATGTGTTATCTAGAGATAAGCTAGCCTGTACTATTAGATTTCCACTGACATAATTGTGCATGAATTCTGATCTGATTTGGTATTACATGGTGCAAAAGGTGACACATTTTCTCTAATATACCCCATTAGAAAGGAAAGAAATTGCCAAAGTATGAAATCTGAGGACCTTGATTCAGAAACTATGTGACTTTGAGGTCAGCTCAGTGGAAAAAAAGAACTTGTTCAACTACCCCAGGCACTGAAGGTTGTGACAAGCAAGCCTAATACCCAGGGTGGTTACTCTGTTGGATAATCAATAAAATCTTACATTATCAGGCTGCAACAGCTGTATATTCGTTTATTATACTGCCTTGTACGTCTCCAAAATATTTTTGTATGTAATTGCAGAGAATACAGATGCTGTCCCCATTCCCAAATCATTGCTGATCAGAATACATGGTCAAGATACCGGAACCAGGAAATAGCATATATGTGCATAAGGTGCTGAATATTGATTTTAATATCCACATAATGCTTCCTCACTCCAGCAGAAAAACATCAGCTCCAGCGATCCTGGAAAAGAGTGTTGACCGAGCTACTTAAGAGTTTGTACATCCAAAGTCTTAGAGATATTAGTGATCTTTTAAATCCTCTGAGAAAGGTCCTTGAACAAATTAGTAAAATACCAGATGTGAACTGTTGGCAATTTCAAATTACATTTTCTAAAAAGGAGAAACCCCTATGTTTTAAGAAGGAAGCATTCTGCCATCTCCTTTTCTCGCTTGACTTTCTATTTCTGACAGCCACTCAGAACAAGTACAGCCTGACTTCTAGGACACAGGACAGCGGCGTCTTGTCCTCCTTCATTGGTGGAGGACAATGGATGCCCATTATAGTTTGAAGAGGAATTTAAAAAGGATTTTTTATGACTCCTTGCTACCCACCAACTAGCTTCAATAGAGAGTTCAGCTAGATGGTGGAATTTCTGGACTGCATCCTTATCTATGGATAAAGCAGAAGAAGGGAGATTTAGGTAGCACTTTGAAGTTTTAGTGAAGTAGAGAATGACAATTCAGTTGGTCCTTTGTTGCTTCTCAACTTTTAAACCAAAAACAAAAAGTGATACAGCTGAAAGTCCGGAATTGTGATGCCACCAGCTTTGCTCCTCTTTTTCAACATTCCTCTGGCTATTCGGGGTCTTTTCTGGTTCCATACAAATTTTAGGATTATTTGTTCCATTTCTTTGAAAAAAGTGGATGGTATTTTGATGGGGATTGCA
>NC_138375.1:74800385-74835815 GCF_054177405.1 Leptonychotes weddellii | reverse complement strand
ACTCTGAAAAACAAACTGAGGGTTCTAGAGGGGAGGGGGGTGGGAGGATGGGTTGGCCTGGTGGTGGGTATTGAGGAGGGCACGTTCTGCATGGAGCACTGGGTGTTGTGCACGAACAATGAATCATGGAACACTTCATCTAGAACTAATGATGTAATGTATGGGGATTAACATAAGAATAAAAAAAATAAATAAATAATTAAAAAAAAAATAAGGAATGGTAAATTATTGCTTTAGATCACTAAGTGTGTTTTTTTGGAGGGGGGGGTGTATGGGGAGGCTGTTATACAAAAAATGGTGGACTTTGGGGCGCCTGGGTGGCTCAGTTGGTTAAGCGACTACCTTCGGCTCAGGTCATGATCCTGGAGTCCCTGGATCAAGTCCCGCATCGGGCTCCCTGCTTCGGCGGGGAGTCTGCTTCTCCCTCTGACCCTCCCCCCTCTCATGTGCTTGCTCTCTCTCATTCTCTCTCTCTCAAATAAATAAATAAAATCTTTAAAAAAAATGGTGGACTTTGGAGGCAGAGTAAAGTTTGGAGTTTGGTTGTTTCACTTCTTTTGTGACTTTGAGTGAGTTACTTTATGTCTCAGAGGTTTCAGTCTTTTCATTTCATTCGTTCATTTATTTATTTATTTATTTAAAGATTTTATTTGACAGAGAGAGACACAGCTAGAGAGGGAACACAAGCAGGGGGAGTGGGAGAGGGAGAAGCAGGTCTCCCGCTGAGCAGGAAGCCCAATGCGGGACTCGATCCCAGGACCCTGGGACCATGACCTGAGCCAAAGGCACACGCTTAACAACTGAGCCATCCAGGTGCCCCCAGTCTTCTCATTTTAAAAAATAGTGACAAGAGAAGGGGCTTCTCAGCTCACCTATGATCCTCCTGCATCATATTTTCCTTAAGACTCTTAGATCAAAGCCAGAATCAGCATGGTTACTATATGCCTTTCCCTCTGAACCAACTTTTGAGGTATCAAAAATATTCTGCCTCCTTTTACGTGGATACTTCTTGCTTCCACACTGGATCTGTGTTTACTTAGTAAAAGCACACTGAATGGGGAAAAGGCACTGAATATGGACCTGTTGCCATCATTTTTCCAAATGCTCTCTCTCAAGACATAGTGCCCAGGGAGGAGAGGGATGGGTAGGCACAGATGACACTCTCTGTCTCTACTGACTAGAACGGGTGATGACTATGCAAAATTGCATACCAAGTGACTGAGGTGTCATCTCTAGGTGGGTCAACAGGCTTTGCTACAACATGACCAGGAAGGAAAGTTAATTAGAGGGTTTGTTTTCTGATCTCAGTTTCTTCATCATTAGGCAAGTTACCTCATTCCTAGACTTAGCTTCTTCTTAGATAAGTTAACTTGTTTTTAGGCTCAACTACTTTTCTATTTTAGTCACATTATCTGGTTTCTAATCTTAGCTACTTCCCCACTAGCCAAGTTAATCTTCCTGATACCGAAGCTTGGGAATGATACCTGATAAGCCAATACGCAGAGTTATTGCGAACATTAAATTAAGGTACGGAAGGGGAGGTACTTTGAAACATGTGAAGGCTACACAAATATAAGGATATCTCAACCAGGCATCTTATAGTCTTCCCTTATTCTATACAACATGAATTGTTTCAATAATCTTATTACATTTACTATTAAAACTATCTCTCAGATTTGTTTCTTTCTTATTATCATGATTGCTGTTTTAGCGCAGGCTGCCATTATTTCTTGTTGGGGCAACCATGGCACCTCCTAGCATATTTCTCTACTTAAAGTCTCATTTCCTTCTTATTCTATCGCCTGCCTCTTGCCAGAGTTTTCTTCTAAAAGCACAAATGTCATCATGACAAGTCCCTATTTTAGAACTGCCTCTGATTCCTCATGGCTTGAAGATAATTCAGATTCCTTAGATGATGGCTAAAGCCTTCACAACCTTAAATTTACCTTCCCCAGTGTCATTGTCCTCCACATTATGCTCCTACTGTACCACATCCTCCTTGACTTTACAAATCACACTTCCTTGTACATTCTCATTCATCCCTCAAGACCTAAACTAAATGCCACCTCCTCTGTGCAACATTTGTTGCCAATTCTGTGAAGACGGTCATCTTTCTGTTTTTCCCAAACTCTTTTTAACTTTATTGTAACATTTTTCTCACCGTATTATAATTATTAGTTTACATAATCAAGGGTCCCACCAGGCAGTGACTCCTGAAAGGCCCATATTTATCTTTGTCTACCCTGTGTCTTGTCCTCACTATAAGCTTATGGGAAAAAGAAATCATTTTTTTCAATGAGAGAGCCCTAACAGCAAAATGGTTCAACCTGTATCTGAGATTGGGCCTCAAGGGCTGCAGATAGATCTGTGCTTTTAGGAAGAAAAAAGTATTTTAGATTTTCCTGAGACCCTGATTAGTTTTATTTAAAAGCTCCTGTTTTATTTCAAATTATAATTAATTCACATTGATTCACACAGAGTAATATGGGATGAATGTTGTATCCATCAGCCTGGACTAAATTATGTTGCAGCAACAAAGACCTCAAAATCGTAAAGGCTCCTAAGAACAAGGGTTGGGTTTATTTTTTGTTCATATTATGTGCCCTTCTGGGTTGGCTCCACATTATCTTTATTCTAGAACTCAAGCTAAAGAAGGATGTCCTATGTGGATAGTTACAGCTATGTTTCAGAAGGAAAAGAGGGATGGCAGAGCCGAGGATAGCTCTTGAGCTTTTGGCTGGGAAGTGGCATGGGTCAGCCAGAGTGAGTTACACGGCCATGCCTGAGATTGGTAGGCAGCGAGGAATATTTTGAACAGAGAGCAATCTGTTACCAAAGGTAAGGAGACAGGTAATATTGTTACCACCAGGTTTAGACCCCTAGCATAGTTTGCTATTGATAGGAATCTGAGAAAACACACCCTGCTAACATGGTTATAGCCATACATCTTTGTTTACTTTGAGTCTAGCTTAAGTTGGAAAATTTCAAAGGAAAAAAATAGTACCATGAGGTTTTCATATCTATTTTCTATTAATTCTGGAGTGTGATGGAACACAGGAAGTGCAGGATTCTGGCCAATGGAAGCATGCAACCAATAACATTAAAGGGAGTAGCTCAGGCTGCCTATTCTGAAAATCTATTAGACATTGTGGATCTTTTCTTTTATATAAAAACATTTTGGTTATTAAAGATCGGGACTTTACCTGGCTTTGGATTTTCCCCAAGGGGAAAAAAAAAAGACTTGTATTAAAATATTTTTTGTGTTCATCATACCACCAAGCAAAATAACCCATGTCACTGGAAATACTTTGGTGAAGCCACACATTTCTTCAAGTTGTATTCTCATCAATTGATGTCAACACTACAGAATTTCTGACATTTCTCTAATATCTCCCTTTTGCATGTAACGATACAAACCGATACCTCTATTTGCTTAGCCAACTCCTGGTGGCAAGTTCTTACAATCAAAGAAGAATTCCTCCGTCGTGAACTTCTTTTAGAATCTGCAGAGTCAATGCCTTTAACATGGTGAAGAATTTCTTTGCCAAATAAATCTTCAGGCAGAATAAAAATCTTGGCACTCTGGGCTCCGATAGAGCATCTGTGATGCTTGGCAACACATCTGGTTCTGCTGCTTTGGTGAAGAAACATGCTCCTCATCTCAACATGCAGTGGTGTCAGCCAGTGTCAACGATTCTGCCAGGGATCCTGAAAAAATTGTGTCTATTTCTACAAATGCTGTCAACCTCTTGAGAGCCAGGACTGACACACTATTTCAAGAGGTTTTGTCAAGAAATGGGAGTCTAAGAGTAAGTTCATTGCTGCAATATAGACGTTAACTAGCTTTCCAGAGGTCCTGTCTTGAAACATGTGATTGGCTTTCAAATACAAGTTCTGCTTTTCTGAAGCAAAGGAAATCCAATGATTAGAATAAAGCAACAGGAAAGAGTCCATTCATAGTTTGTTTTACTTGATGGCTATTCTTGCCAAATTATCCAACTACATCTTCCTATTTCAATTCTTTTCGCTCTACTGCCATGCTGGAAGGGCATGTTGGGGGCATTTATCTACACATTCCAAGGCTGAAGAAATGCTTCTGGAAACTGGAATGAGGAGTGACAAATCTTTCCATTTGTTTACAGGTAGAAACCCACAGACAGTTGGAATCGTTAGATAACTTTTTAAAAGCGAATTCTGTCTCCAATGACCTCACGGAACTGTGAACACCTTTTTTTTTTTTTTTATTAATGATGCAAACGTGTTAAGAGACGATCTCCTCAGCACAAAAGAATACGAATTCAACAAGGACTTTGGAGAACTGGAGAAATTCCTCTGTGCTTAACCTTCACCTAATAAAGCCACGGCAGCTCCCATTCTGTTTGCTACTGTTTTCTCTTGCCAAGTCAATGTTTTAAGCAAGTACTCTGCCATGCAACTGAAAAGTCATCGTCAAACAGATGTCAAAAATAACAAGCCTATTGTTGTGTCAAAAACCACTCCATAATTTCAATATCAAAGCCAAACATCAGCCTTCTTGTAGAAGCTTACTTCTGAGCTGAACTAAACTTTATTTTTACTTGGAAAATTTGCATTTATCTCAGGTGTTTGAGGAAAATAGGCATTAATGTCAAGAGGAAGGTAGTGAGCCACAGAGATATGACTTAATAAAGAAACTTTACAGTCTCTGTAAAATAATTCTATTTCCATTGCAATCAAAAAGGCATGAAAAAGTTTTTTGTATGTTTATGTGTTTTTTGTTTTGTTTTGTTTTTCCTGGGGAAAAAGTATACAGCTTTCTTCAGATTTTCAAAAGGTCTGTGACCTGAGTAGGGCTAATACCCTCTGCCCTGGCGCTTTATTGAGTGAAACATTTTGAGGAATAGAATGAATGTTCTGAAGAAGTGAAATTCTGTGGAGAAAGCAAGTTAACCATGACTTGGTCCTGCACTCACCAATGAAGAATACAGGCTCCTAAACAGGAAAGCAATCAAGAGCACAGACATGGGTACAAACCCACTCTTATTTCTGGACAAGGTTTTCTGAATAAAAACTAAGGCAATTTGGATAAAAATATTTGCTTTGTTATACTGTTCCTAGTTTCCATAGTGAATGAAAAACTGTGCAGCCATATTCATACAGAAAAGTAGGATTAATAAGGAAAAAATTAGGAGCTCAGATCTTGTGCTTTAAAAGGTACTATTATTTTAGAAGTGTGGAAAATGCAGTCGGAAGGCACCTGTATGAGTTCCTATTGCTGCTATAATGGATAAACCTAGTGGCTTAAACAACACAAATTTATTAACTTACAGTTCTGCAGTCTAGAAGTCAGAAATGCATCTCAGCAGGCTAAAATCAAGATGTGGGCAGGGCTGTATTTTTTTCTGGAAGCTCTACGGGAGAATCCATTTCCTTGCTCTTTCCAGCTTCTAAAGGCTGCCCACATTTCTTGGTTTGTGGCCACCTTCCTCCATCTTTAAGGCCCGGATAGCAGCTCAACCCTCTAGCCCCACCCTGCTCCCCATCAGTTTGTTGTGTTAATGCCAGGGCTCTGGCCTTGACTCCATCCGGGCTCACACTGGGTACTGTGCAGCTGCTCCTTCTGCTGCTGTTTCTTGGTCTTTAGCTTCTCCTAGTGCTTGGTACAGGGCGTGCACCCTTTCTTGGACTGCAGAACTTCCTGAGGTTCTCCTTCTGAGTCCAGTGAATGATCGTGAGAACAAGGGTGAGGGGCTTGTAGGCAGCTCAGATCTTGGAGACCTTGGACCCTGCACTGCCCATCATGCTGGTGACTTGCACCTGGAGGACCTCTACCTTCAGGCCCTCCAGATGTCTCAGCAGCTTTCCCTTCTGGCCAGGAAGGTCCCCAGTGCTGGTCTGGGCCATAGCTGCGCAAGTGGTGGCCACTTTGATGGCCCCTTAGACTTTTAAGGACACTTACTATTATATCGGGTGCACTCAGATAATCCAGCATAATCCTCCTATTATAAGGTCAGCTGATTAGCAACCTTCACCTCAAGGGCTACCTCAGCGCCTCTTTGCCATGTAGTGTAATAGAGGTTCCAGGGATTAGGATGAGAACATCTTTGAGGGGTTATTATTCTGCCCACCATATCACGGCTTAGCTGGGATAGTGGGAAAGGGCTGAAAGTACAGGAAAACAGTATGAAGAACTGGAAACCTGGAAGTAAAGAGCTCCTAGCTGGGATGGATGATACTCCCTGATTATGCTACCAGAATACCTGAAGATCAGGTCTAAGGTAATTTGTATCTGTTCTTTGATATTTATTCTCCCGGAAAACTTAGTTTTTAGGAATGGTAAAGATGCCAAACTTGGAAAACCTGACTGTCAGCCCTGGCTCTACCACTTATTGTCTATATCACCTTTGGCAATGCACCTATGTTTGCCTGAAGCACAATTTCCCCATTTTAAAATAAATTGGAACTAGTGGGTCCAGATGATTGTAGTAGGCAGAATTCTAAGATGACTGCCAAGATTCCCACTTCCTGTTAATATAATCCCCTCCCCTTGTATGTGACGGGAATTAAGAATACAATGGAATGGTCATCCCATGATTAGGTTATGTTACGTGGCACAGTGGACTTTAAGAAAGGATTACCTTTCGTGGGCCTGACCTAATCAGATGAACCCTTAAGAGGGACTAGGCTCTTCCTGAAGAAAGAGAGTTCACGTGTGAGACAGATTTGACAGAAGGGAGATTCTCCACTGATGGATATAAAGATGGAAGGGACCATGGAAAGTGACCGCTAGGAGTGAAAAGCCAACAAGAAAAACAAGGGCTTCAGTCCTCCCAATACAAGGAACTGAATTCTACCAACAGCCCAAGTGAGCTTGGAAGTGGATTCTTCTGCAGAGCCTCAGATGAGAACTCAGCCTGACGGATGCCTTAAGTGTTAGACTCTGAGCAGAGAATCCAGTTGAGCCATGCCCACACTTCTGGCCTACCCACAGAGAGCTAATACATATGGTTTGTTTTAAGCCTCCGAGTTTGTGGCCATTTGTTATGCAGTAGTAGGAAACCAATAAACTAATATAATGCTATTGCAGTTAAATGTGAGTTAAGATTTCTTTTTAAGAATTTTTTTTCTTGACTCCTCTTTCCCTGCCTTTCTCCAAAGCTTTGATCTGCTGCCCCACCATGTAATTATTTCATTGAATATAACCAGAAAATGCCATTTTGTCAGATTAAAATCTTCTCTCCTATCACATATTAGAGTTATCTCCTTCCCCCCATGCTTGATTTGAGATGCAGAGACGTATGCATCTTGGGTATATTATATACATGTTTAGGGCTGGGGAATCAAACCAGATAACACAGATTTTGAGAATTAAAGCAAACAATCTGCACATTTTGAATTAACTCAGATATGTTTCACTCATTGCATCTAGTTATCTTGAAACACAATAACATTGACCTAATGGCTGAAGAAAAAGGAGAACCAATGTAAGCATAAATGCCTGAACATTTTAATATCTTTTATCAATAAACATTAGTAGTATGCCATGCATTTGAATCCATGCTTATCCTGAGGAAAACCTGCATTTTATCTTCTGCTTCCTGATACTGCAGCTGGATCCCATTACAAGGGGTAGGACACACCATGAGAAGCATGCCTAAACTTTCTAAGCTACAAAACTAAAGCTGATCTTCATTAATTAGATGTCTAGATTATGCAGATTGACCACTGTATCACCATAAATAACATGGTCAGAAACACTATTATATGGCTTAGTGATAGCTCCACCTGGGTCATTTGGCTAAGCCTTATTTACGAAGACATTCTTTTAACCACAAAGGCAGGATTTGATGTCAGGTCAAAAATCAGATCAAACTGTGACTTTGTGGTTGATGGCAGAGAGAATGCTCTACAACAAAGGGAATTGAGAACCCAGGGTGATGTCTTCCTAACATTGGATTCAGGAGAAATTTCATCTCCAGCACACCTTCACAGAGTGCAGGATACTACATAATGCAGATAAGTGAAAATATTAACAGGCCAATGATTCATAACTAAGACCCACCATTTAAAATCCATATTCTCTGCCTTTGTGAAAACCATGGAACTGGATGAAGAGAGAAGCCACCTAATTTTAGATTAAAGCCAATGTGGACAATGGATTCTTGGATGAAGGCAAAGTCTGAGCATCACCTGCCCTCAGCTGAATAATGATCAGCTGTTTTAATAAAAAGGGAGAACACACGACAAAAAGGCCATGGTGTGGAACAGCTTCAAGATCTGGGGATCCAGGTGAATCATGACTTAGCTTTTATCAACTTTAACCAAAGTCTTCCCAGGTGCTGAAGTCAGCACTAAGGAAAAGCTCTCACACGACTGTTATGCAGAGTAATTGTAATCTTTGTCTGCTTCACCCTTCTGGAGCTGTGTCTTTGCCATCTACATAATGATGTGGAGGGAAAGCACTTCGAGCCGAAATGAAATAAACGACATCAGTTTATGCCCACACGGACCTTGTCAAGTAGCCAATGACTTGCCCTTTCATTGTGAGTGACTAATATCAATGCTGGCTCTAAAGAAAGACACTTTTCATAATCGCCCAACAATCTGCTAAGTGAAAACATATGGAGAGGCTTAGGCAAAGCCTGCCAGGGGTCTTTGCTGAATGGAAAACAGGTGCTCTCATTCTGTGCCACGTAATACCCCATTTACCCCCAAGTCCAAAGGTTAGAGGACTAATAGCTGCCTTGTGGCAATCAGGGAAAGCCAAGAAACTAGCCCTGGTGAAACATCTGGGACATATTTTACATACTTGCAACATATGCTTCAGGTTCAATTAAAGTGAGGCTTTGGCACATTTATTAATCTTTTTTACTTTTATCCTATAAGAGGACTCACTGACCTGACCCCACTATTATACCATATGAGAAAACAGAGAAATAATGAGAGCTAGAGGTCAGTACCTGCTCATATGGCAAAAAACACATTTGTTTTCTCCTGAAATTCCATTACCCATGACTCTATACACAAACTTTAAACAGAGGAACCAATGAATTTTTTAAAGTAGGAAATTACCCTTCTCCCACTCAGACACACTGATAGCCAGGACTTACAACCTTTACCACTCTGACAGCCAGTCCAGAGACAGCGGCTGCTAAATGGAAACTCGAAGGATCCTTTCATATTTCCATTTCTTATAGGAAAAACTTTATATTTTAACACATCCACTCTAGGATTCTTCTATTATGCAAGCCCCTAAAAGTCTTTTGTAAATTACTATATTTGAGATTTTCTTTTTTGTTCAGATATGATTTTTATGCTATCAATTGCATTATGAGTAGAAAAGAAAAGCCTCCTTATATATCACTTGAATAAAGGCTTGGATTTATGAAAATCAGCTCACCATCTTTTCATATGGAAAACACACTGTTTGTCAGCATCCTGCGCACAAGAATACAGTTGAATTCACACAGTAATTTAAGCACTCACTTTCAATCAACTTTGGTAACTAGATCTGAAAATGTGTTAGAACCTGGGTGTCAGTTTCAGACACCTCAACACTAGATTACAATAGATGCCACTCCAGAGGCTTCGTGCTGTTTCCACCTGGCATGTTCCACTTGACATCTAGGTTTTGGTGAGCTGGTTAACCAGGTGTGTTATTCGCTTCCCATTCCTAACATCCTCTCTATTAAAAAAATGACCATCAAGGGGAGATGAGTGGTTTGGAGTATCAACAAACTGGCTAAAAAAAAAAAAAAAAAAAATACAGGTTGACTTCAAGCAGGGACACTGACGTACTAGACTTCACTAAGGGTTTCCATTCATTAACATTTCGGAGGGAACGCCTGCTGCTGGAATGAATCTTTATGGTGGCTTTAATAATAAAGCAGCAACAAGCAAGGGAAAATGGCCATAAATGGATGGCAGCTCAGTGTTTATCAGCAGAAAAATGATGATTCAGAGCTGGCATGTTGAGTTAAAATACAAGCTCTCTACAGCTCTACAACTGACCTTAACAATAAATCATATCATTTATTGCCAGAAGTGTATGTTCATGTTATTTAACATTAAAAACAAGCATATATGTGTTTTTGTAGAAAGGAGATTTTGTTAGTGTATATTTGATGATGTCGCTAATGACTAAATGATGTACAGAAGAAAAATTTCACCTAAAAGCTCTATCAATTTCAAAATGTTTGGAATGGCATTAGAAGGGGGAAGGTGTGTATGTGTATGTCTATGTTTTTATTTTCCTTGTAGCATTGAATATTAGTCAAGAAAAAAATCATTTGGGAGTTTGACTAATCACTGTGAATTTTTTTTTTTTTTTTTTTTTTACATTTCTAAAGCTTGCTTCCAACCTGCAAATTCTTATACCAGGATATAACTGTACATCTCTACTAGAATCAAAGGTCAAGGGCATAAATTAAGATACACTGTTGTTCTCCTTTATTAAAAAAAAAATTCACTGCTTTACTCTAACAGAACTCAGATTCCAGTGAAGGTCAAAATCTGGTTTTATATGCTAACTCACTTGGAAGTAATGAATGATATTCTCTCTTCCCTCCCAATCTCACTCTAGCACTTTTTAGATTTTTTATCTAGAAATGCCCAAGGATTTTGATAAACCAGCATCGCTCTCCTCCTTGCCATAACAAGCCTTTCTTCTGACCCCAGACACCACCACAGTGGTGCAAAATCACTCTAATTCATCCCTCCAGTTGTCCCCTCTTCCCAGGGGACAACCATTCCAAGAAATCCCCAAAACTAGCTATTTCTTTGTTCGCCTTTGTTTGTTTACTGTGGTCACCATTCCCATGCCAACCAGCAATCGGAAAATAACCTCTCAACAGGCTTTCCTGACCAACGAGCCACAGAGCCATTCCAAGTCAAGTCTAGGCAAGGGCCGTGAGCACTGGGATTA
Source organism: Leptonychotes weddellii (assembly GCF_054177405.1). Taxonomy (NCBI): domain Eukaryota; kingdom Metazoa; phylum Chordata; class Mammalia; order Carnivora; family Phocidae; genus Leptonychotes; species Leptonychotes weddellii. Next base: position 74,824,912 of record NC_138375.1, on the reverse strand, counting down.
TTTAAATGCCCTCCGGAGCCCTCCCCACATACGTGTGTTCTTTTGCTGAGCAATTCCTTGAAAATTACAGATGACAATATCCATGTTCAACTTAAGCAGGCTGCTCTTTTTTTTCCCCCTTCTCCCTTCCTCCAAAGTGTAGCCTGATTTGTAATACTCAAGATAGGACAAATTTCTGCCCTTCAAAAACAGTTGTCACTGCTGTTATCTTCACGAGAGCTATCAAGTTCCAGACAAGCTGAATTATTTTTTTTTTGTTCCTGGCAGAAAAATATTTGACCCAGCTCTGGACAAAAGCGAAGAGGATTTATAGCCCTCTCTCCTTCTTTGCAACATGCAGTGGCATTGTTAGGATGATAAACAGCACTGTCCAATTTTCTGGACTCAAACACTTCAACTCCTTTTTTAACTGTCTGTAAAAACAGTGTCATGTCTACATTTCCCCATCCCCTGGTACCCAAGTGCCGGGAAAGATAATTACCTTGTCATCTTTGTCATCTTCTTCTTCCTCGTCCTCCAGCATGTCCTCCACTACCTGCAGACAGAAACAGAAGTCATTCTCGTGCTCTTAAAGGAGAGAATTTTGTTCTGTCATTTTGAACCTTTTGGAAATGAAAACTTTATTAACATTTGAAACAGACGCACAGAGAGGGAACATTTCATCTAGAGATAGGGATTAGGAAAATGCGATGCCTTTAATTGATTAAAACCAGGGAACTGAATTCCAGTCAGGGGAACCCTATTTGTGTGAAATGTTCTGTGACAACTTAAAGAATCTGAAATATGCATCAGGTAAACTAGCATTAATTTGAGAGATGCTTTAAATCAGGAGACTTCCTTTTTACCTGCTCCACTGTCTGCATTAATCAGACACTTTAAGTTTGGAATCAGATAACTAAGCAGAAAACAGCTCTGCTATTTCTAATTTACTTTTTACCAAACTCTAAGGTAAAGTATAGTACCTGTTCATTGATTTATGCTGGTGCTTTATGGCATAAAGCTAATAGCTTTCGTGGCTCAAGTTTTACTTAATTTTTTTATTGAATAAATTTGATTTATAACATTGGCTAAGTCTAAAGTATGCCATGTGTTACTTGGATACATTTATGTATTGTAATATGATTGCTGATGTGGCAATGTTTAGCTTATTACATAATTACAGTACACTATTATTGTCTATGTTCATTATACTGTGTATCAGATCACTATGGCTTATTTACTACCTGTCATGTGTTTGTACCCTTAAACACTGTCACTGCTATCCCTGTCCTCCATCCCCTGGTAACCACCATTTTACTATCTTTTTTTCTTACAGGTTTAACTTTTTTAGAATCCACAAATAAATGATATCATATAGTACTACACATACTCTGACTTATCTTGCTTTTAATGTGCTCAAGGTCCATCCATGTTGTCACAAAACGGATGCTATCTTCCTTTCTTGTAACTGAGTAACATTCCACTGTGTCTATGTACTACATCCTTTTCACCCACTCATCCACTGATGGGCATTCGGGTTGTTTCCATACGTTGGCTTTTGTGAATAATGCTGTGGCAAACATGGGAGTGCAGATAACTTTTCAATACCCTGTTTTCATTTCCAATTACCCAGAAGTGTAATTGTTCGATCATAGGGCAGATCTGTTTTTATTTTTTTGAGGAACCTCCATATTGTTTTCCATAGTGTTTGGACCAATTTACATTGCTGCCAACAATGTATACGGGTTCTCTATTCACCATTCTCAACAGCACTTACTGTCTCGTCCTGATGACAGCCATTCTAATAGATGTGAGCTAACTCAGTGGTCCATTGATATAGAGGTGATATGGCATTGTGGTTTTGACTTGCATTTCCTTGGTATTAGCGACGTTAAGCATCTTTTCATCTATCTGTTGGACATTTCGATGTCCTCTTTAGAAAATTGCTTAGTTCTTCTGCTTATTTTTAAATTGGATTGGTTTTTTGTTAGGGAGTTGACTGAGTCCTTTAGATATTTTGGATATTAACCCCATATCTGATTTATGGTTTGCAAACATTTTTTCCCATTCTGTAGGTTGTTTTTTTGTTGTTTGTTTTGCTGTGCAGAAGCTTTTGAGTTTGATGTAGTCCCATTTGTTAATTTTTTCTTTGGTTGTTTGTGGTTTTGGTGCCATCAAGGCTCAAGTTTTAATTCTTGTGTATAAATGTCAACTTTTGACTATCTCTGTATTACTTTTTTATTTTGTGGATTACCAGAAACTCTAATTTTAATTCTCTGATTTTACACAAGGGTTATATTATGAGAATGGACACTGAAATAAAATTAGAAATGTATTCAATAATCAAATTATATAATATGTATATACAACCCAGGTAGGGGGGTAGGCATGAATGTATTTTTAAATGACTCCTAGTTTACTTACTTCAGCATAATGGAATAGTCATTTCAGATTTGCTCAATAAATTTACCCTTTCCTTGATTAACGTGTAACTGTGGCATTACAAATGGGACTTCACTCTGTTTCAGGTGTTTTATTATCATTTTATACACCTACACACACACACACACACTCTCTCTCTCTCTCCCCCATGGAAACCAAAAATTTAAAAACTTTGGGGAGGGTTGTTATTCAGTTAAGTGCCAACTTCTGATTGCATTCATGCCATTTCATATAATTTCTAATTCTTGTGGTGCTTTTCTTCTTTATCTAGTCTGTATCTCTATTGCTGAATAAATTTGATAGAATCATGGTTATTAAATATTTTTAAATCCTTCTCCCAAAGCTCATAACTGTAAAAGATAGAGACAGCGAGTGCTTCTTTCATGTGGCTTATGATACAGACAGGAATATGTTATGAGTGAAAACTTCAATAGCTAAGACTGTATTATGCAAAGAGCTACACAAACTGAGATAACATGTCAGGACTCTCAGTGATCTAATAATTGTTCTCAAATATTCTAAAAGCATTAGCTGATTTAAAAGAATAGCCCAAACACAAACCTCTATTTCTCATAAACCAATATATAACCAAAAGCATCTGACAACCTGTGAGATTGTTCCTAATTTAATGTCATACTTTAAATCTTCTATTACATGGCAGAATTTTGTGGTCTTTCCTTTGGACATTCAACATTTCAAAAGAACCAGAGCAGCACAATGTGCTGTTTCCAGTATCTGGTGAGAGTTTACACTTATTTTGAAGACATATAAAGCAATTCAGCCTCAGCAAGAAAGAAGGACTCTTTACATTCTAACTATATTCAGCAACTCTGTAAGCATTTATGGTAAAGCCCTTTGGCCAAGAAACACAGTGCTAGGTACTGCGGGAATACAAAGATGAATAACACAGATATTTCATCTATACTCATGTCAGCCCTCAAGAGAAATATAATTCAGTAGAATTTAAATGGAGACTATAAGCTAATCTTTCATGTTGGCTTTTAGTTTCCTGAAATTTTGAAGTATTCAGAAGTATACAGACAATAATAGTAACAACGCATAATCACGGTGCCAAATGCCAGGCAATTCTAAAACAGGCTATTTTTGATGGAGGTTTAAATGGGAGAAACAGCCACAATAGTTCAGTACTTTGTATTTCTCCAAAAGAATTCACCTAACACAGCAAATAGCTGAAACAGAACTCAAACTCAGACAGTGGGACAACACAGAGCCAGCTCTCACCCCTGCCCAGTTCTTGGGTGGGGGCGGGGAGGGGGGGAAGAATTCACCTAACTCCCCTAAGTTTTGTTTAAATGATTATAATTTCATATCTCTAGTAAAACGATTGATTTAGATTAAGTAATTTTTTAGGTTGGTCATTATGATCCATTTTATTTTTCAGTAAAAGTTGTATATATTGGAGGTATGAAACAGGATGATTTGGTTAATACTAAAATTACCCACACAAAGTCATTTATCAAATATGTCAAGGAAAAAGAAATGAACACTACAAGTATACTTTTACTCCTGTGCATGAACTCAATGTTTTTGCTAGTTATTATTAAAAATGTATTACATGCCTCTCCTCTTCAGTACTGATGATCATACTGCAGGTGCTAGGCAGTAAGAATGGCGTTGGATTTTGCCTAGCAGATTGCAAGGTGCATAATAGGTGTTCCAGAAATATTTGTTGATAGAATGAACAGATGAACGCATCATCTATTCTTCATAGCCTTCAATAGGCTTTTACATAAAAGAACTGAACTAGCTCGCAGAACTGAACTAGCTTATCTGGAAAGTTATATACTTAATCAGTGATGCAGATTAATAAAAGCAAATATTCAAAATGCCTTCCAATATCTGCCCAGAAAGAGAGAGCATACATATTTAACCTTTAAGATTTGGAGATTTCTACTACCTTCAAGATAATTTTCAAAAATTCAAAATATCATCAAAACATCAAACAAGCCAACAGCTTAATTTACACATTTTCCAAATCAGCTGCCGATCTTATGTTCAAGAACGACTCAAAGAGGTCTACAGCATCAGGCTCTTCATTTGCAAAACCCAGACTGTTCTTACCCTGCACAAGTGGGTAATTGGCTACGCGCAATTGCTCTACAAATGTGCAGCCAGAACCACCCAATACAACCATTTGCTCTTACATTTGGCAGAAAAGTGTTGTGTTAGCGAGAGGCCTTTGTGTTGCGTTTTAGCACTCTAGCGAGGGCTTTTCCCCTCCTCCAGTGTCTTTTTAATGTTACATCATAAACATCTACAAGTGAGGATTTATAATACAGATGCTTTCCTACGGATGCCTTTAAGCTGCTTCAGAATGCATCCCACTACTACATTTTGCTCAGGTGAAGGTTAAGGTGCCTTGGAAATTGGAGATAATAGCACCTATCCCACAGGGTTGATTAAGGATCCAATGAAATAATGTATTTAAAGTACTTAGCACAGTTCCCGTATCGAAGTGTTCAAAGAGGTTAGCTATTAGTGAAAAGAAAAATAATATCTATTTAATGAAGTTTAAACATTATTTTTTTTAAAGATTTTATTTATTTATCTGTCAGAGAGAGAGGAAGAGAGAGAGAGCACAAGCAGCGGGAGTGGGAGAGGGAGCAGCAGGGTCCCCGCTAAGCAGGGGGCCCAATGCGGGGCTTGATCCCAGGACCCTGGGATCATGACCAGAGCCGAAGGCAGATGCTTAACTGATGGAGCCACCCAGGTGCCCCTCAACATTAATTTTTAAAAACTGAATTATGTATTTTTTTTTGTCCTGGGCAAAATATTCAGTGTTCTTTATGACATATAAAATTCCAATCCATGTTTTGCAGATACTAAGAGACACATAAAGGGACACAGGCAGAGGCGTGGATCAAAACTACCCCTTAAAATGATGCTTTCACTAATTTTCAGGCTTTAACGGACCAATGAAATGGACGGCTATAAGGGCAAGAGCGTCTCAGAAGCGGGGCTGTGCTTGAAGACATGAGTCCTGGCCAAGTGCAATGAATATAGAAACTGCAACTGAGGTTTTAAAAACAAACTGTATGTATCCCTGAAGTACATTTAATGACCGCACAAAACTGCAACCTTTCCCAGAGAACTCGACAAACACCTACCATTTAGAAAGAGAGTGAAGTTTAACACTTAACAAAGGAAAACAAATAAAATAAAGGAGTCCTCATCTCAAATTCCACTCTTTCCTCTTCAAATAAAACCACATAAGGACTACATAGTTTTGTTTTCAAGTATATGAAGTCCAGTTGCCCAAACATTTGTCGACAATAATTTAATAACAACACATATGCAGGATTTCCTTGAAAAAAAAAAATAAGTGTTGAAAAAAATGCATGTGTTAGAAAAGATACATTTTTCCAAAGTTTTTTTTTTCCTTTTTCTTTCCCTTTTCTTGGGCAGGGGGGAATCTCTCAGTTCGGCTCTAGAATTCTCTTTCCAAATTATGCTTTCTGATATCTTGCTTGAAAGCAAGTAGTATTAATCAAACAAAGGAAGGGCACTAGGGAAATCAGAAAGATGTAATGCAAGCAGTTAAAAGTGACATGACCTTCTGTAATGTCGCTCGTCACAGACTTATATGCCACACACCGGAGGAAGGTCTTGAACGAAACTGATTCTTGGTACTATTCCTTGAATGTAATACTAATAAAGATGACATTTTTAAAAACACATGTGGACAGCCCCAAATGCAGCATGCCAGCTACATTACAGCCAAAGAATAAGCAGATAACATTGTTTTTAAAAGCATAATATTTCTTCTTTCATATTCCGTATTTGCTGAGCATTTGTCATTAACATATAAAATATGTGGTTGTACTTTTCAAAAAATCCATGTTCAAATGGAGCCAAACTCATCTGTAGAATCTGTATATTATATAGTTGCACAGGAGCTCTTTTCATATTACGACTTTTAATTATAATTCCACACAACTTAAAAGGCTTATGATTTGCAAGGAAATAAAATTTTATTTGGCTGGAAATATTAATAATGGTGTTGGTAATCTGCATTCAAGTATGACATGTTTAATATTACTGCCCCAGACAATGATATATAAGGGAGGGGACCAGAGGATGCAGAAAAGGAAGACCTAGACCCTGAAGGGATGAGAAGAGGTGGATTCAGGTAAACTTCATGGTTAAAGTCATCACAGGGCAGTAAATACTAATTACTGCTTTTCAATGCCAGGTTAGGGGGGGTGTTTTAAAACAAGAGTGACCAAAGGGGGTTACAAGGCCCACCAATAATTCTTAAAACACTTTGTATTTTCATTTGCCCAGCAATAAAGTCCTCCAATTATTTATTACTCTTCAAAGAAAAACAGGAACCAAAAGCATCTTGATTATGTCACCCTTGTAAGATAAGTATTGAGTACCACGAAGCCAAACACTCCCCAAGCCAAAGCTGACACAAACCAGTTTCTTTCATATGTTTACTTTTTTCCTTGGAAATAATCTTTGAATTAAATAGATGTTTTGCTATGTTCAGAATGAATAGTTGCACAATTCAAATTGCTTTACTCAAACACGGTCTATAAAAAAGCAACACATTTAAATTAAAGAAGAAATCACTGCTGTCCAGATGTGCAACTGCATGTTAAAAAATTAAAGAAAGAAAATTGTCACAAAAGAAAGAAGTTTCATATTTAATTTCATATTCATAGAACATCCAAATGTGTACAGATGCTTATATTTGGACACATTACAAACTAAATGCCTATTTCCACCCTAGAGATACAGAGGAATTTGGAGAGAGCAGTATTCTTCAACATGGTCTGGAGTTCATTTATACCATTCTGTGTGTGCATAAACCAAGCAGAGCATGCATTTGTGTGCCAATGAATTTATTACATGTGTAAATATCATATGAAATTATTGGAAGCCTATGGATTGAGAAGCTGCATATAAACACTCAGACTCTTTCAGATTGCTGAAAAGTACCAGAGCTGACCTCTGGTCAACCAAAGTCAGCTAAAGACTTTTGCGGTCAATAAGATCATTATAGGTGCACGTGTGCTGTCATTTTTGCAACAGCACATCTGCTTCTCACGAAATTTTTGAGAAGGAACTTTTTTGCAAAATGAATGGCACAATTAAGCTGTACATATAATTTACTCCACGTCTGGAAGAATAATAAGACTCATAAACAGGTCTGGGATATACTGTTTCATCCAGTATATCTCAAAAGCAACTGGATGTATGATGGCTGCTTAGTTTGATTCACACTGTTAAAGATTTGACCTTGGAGTATTTCAGCTACAGTAGTCAAGATAACTGAACCACTAGATGTAATAATAATTAGTGTGATAGGCTTGCCAGTGAGGTTGAATATATTGCAATACAAAAGAAGGCAGACTAAAAAGAAAAGCATTATTACTGCTAAAAGACTTCCTGATTTTTACAGAAACACTCAAATACAATTATTTCTTCTTGCAGAATGCATTTCCTTGGCTCATTCTGGGAAGTGCCATGTTGTAATTTAGTCGATTATTAATAGGAAATGTGGCTTTAATGTGGCTATCAGATGACTTTTGATGCATGCCACTGATTACATACAGCCTGTATTCTGCATCATCAACAACAACATTCTTATTTGCAGTATAATACGCTTTGCTGTAAGGTGCAAGGGCAGTAAATTTACTGGCCAAGAAGATGTAACCTTTTATTTTTTTAAGTGTCAGCTTAATATGCAGAAACCCTCTTCCATTATGAAAGACTAAATATAATATAAATTCTATAATCAGTATAAGCATCTTAAATGAATTTCTTCTCATATTTCCTTCTGAGTATTCTTAAATGTTCATTCTTACACTTACACAAAGCACTGGGAACAGAATTCTAGTGTTTATTTGAACTATGTCTCCATCTAAAGGCTTCACAATGTATTGTATTTTTGCTGGCAGGGAAAATTCTAAGCTTGGTGTCTTTAGGATAAGTGCATATTAATTTGACTGAGCAGGGAAAAATAGGTCAACTATTAACCTACAACATGCTTTTTAAATAATACTGCTTTTTTGAAACTATTTTTTGGTCAGGTTAGAAGAAAAATGTATACAAAAAGCCCCCCGACCCACCCCCCCCAAAAAACCAAACACAAAACCAGAGTTGTTTAATGTGCTTTGCAAAGTGAAATTAAAAGATAACTAGACTTACCACTAAGGGATTTTATAAAATTTAGTATTTTCAAAGGAAAATACTTTTGTCCATTAAAAGTAAACAGATTTCAAATAAAGAAGAAAATTACGTACTCAAGGCTCTTATAAAACCAGATTTCCATTCCAGAACCACGAATTTCTTATTTTTTAAAAAAGGCACAATTTTAAATGTTTAAAATTCTAAAACAACCTTAGGAATTTTTATTTTTTAAGTATGTCATGAAGAGTCCACATTATCTATTTAAAACACTTTCTGCAAAGCCAGAGGTGGGACCTCTATGAGAGTACCATCCTCCAATCTTCTCAGAAATGTGCATTGCTCTAACCCCTGCAGATAGGCTTGCAAGCATCAAGGCTGCAATAGTCAAGAAGTTCCTTTTCAGGTCAGTGTATGCTTTTAGCACATGGAACAGAGGAAAATGCTACACTTTTGGAACAACAAAATTTGAAAACAAAACAAAAAATCGTTTATATTGGAGATTAACGTTAGCAAACTTTTGGACCATACTGCTCTGCTAGGTTTGATTCACTTTTTCCAGAAATTCACGGCTACTCCCTATATGTTAAGCAGTATGTTGGGGATAATGGAAGGGGTGAGGGGAATCGGCGGACACTTGTAGAGAAAAATATTCTGACACTAATTTGATTTTTTCTTTTGTTCTTCTCGTGCCTAGAATAGTTTGAGGCCTGAGAACACTATGTGAGAAAAATCTAAAAATAGACTGAGTTTTGAATGTCAAAAAATCATATAGTCCAAAAACTTGAGTTTTCTTCTTTATATCCTTTTTCTATCAATAATAATGACAAAAATATTTTTTATCTCTTTTTTTGTAAAGAATAATCACCTCACAAAAGAAAGCCCATGTGGGTTTAGACCTACATTTGAACTGGAAAGAATGTCTATGGTGAATGGTGAATTGTAGCATAAAAGCCTGAATGAAAAGAATGTTCACGAAACCTCACACAAAACCTCCGTAACCGTTTTATCACAAGCTTCCCACAATATAACACAAGAGCTCTATATCCTAGGAAAAGCTTGCCTGGTCCACTTATCATTTCTGCTTTATGTAGTGTACTGTATGATTGCTAAATTAGTGCATAATGCATTTATAATATTTATAGTACCAACATTTAGTTAAGTAACCTTTATGTAAGATTTATGTTGATTTTTTTTTATTTCTCATTTAATGGCAAATTATGAAGAGCATGTTTCATAAAGATAATTCTCCATTTAAATTCATCAGTCCATTAAATATTAAAATTATGTTTCTGATGCAATCGAGAACAAATTTGTCCAGCTTCAGTGATTATTTGCACTCATAAAAATTAGGCTTGATTAATAAAATTTAAATGCTTGATTAAGTTGACATTTTCATGTTCTATTCTGATTTATTAAAATTAGTCCCCGTGCCCAGACCTGGTACGCTAGTGTAGGTTTACCTTTCTCCTTCTCTTAGTCGACATCCAGAGAGAGGCTGTCAGGAAGGAGCATTGTGCTTTTGGACTTAAAGACGGTTTCAGGAAAATGCCCTGTTCTTTGCTCAGAGGGCTGCCGGCCTTTGTCTTTATTCATAGTGCCTGGTGGAGGTTTGTATTACAATAAACAAGAAAAATGTTTCTTTCAAATATCTATTGATGTGATCTGGAAAACGGCATTTATTTATGGTATTTCTATAAAATTCAGTTACCAAGTAGCTTTCATCTCTAGAGGACAGGTCAAATGTCTTCATCTGCTTTTTTTTTTTTTTTTTTTGCTGATAAAAATAGTTTTATTTTTGTGGCACATGCACACACATAGCAGGGCGATTATAGACACCTAGAAATCTTTCTGTGGCAATGCTATTGTCTTTATCTACAAGCTTAAAACCAAGACTGATGGTCATGGAAAACCATCCTCTTCAAAAGCACTTACAAGGGAACTTTTCAAGAAAGGAAGTGACGTACAATGTCTAAGCCCTCATTATACCCACACTGGTTTGTCCTGTTTTCTACATGGGCAGGTGCCTAGTTGTCATTTACTGAGCTCTCACCGTATGCTTAACACAGTATGTTGTCTCTTTAATGGTCACAAAGCCTCAACAAGGTGGGTTTTATCCCTGTCTTATTGGTGAGGAAACTGAGGCTCAGGGGAGTGAATAAATTTGCATGGCTAACAAGGGGAAGGTCTGGAATTAAATCCCAGGTCTTCCTAATTTCAAAGTTTGGGCTTTTAAACTCTACCCACTGGAAATGAGTCGTGGTGACAGTCCTTTTTAAGATGTTTTTGAGGCTACCCGTGGGAAACTTTGTTTAGATGAGCTGACTTTCTCTCATTTAAGCATGCTACTGGAATATTTGGTTATTTTTCAAAATAAATGATATGGTATGATAGTTATTTTTTCCTTGCATGATAACAAATGATAGGAAATGCTCTTGAAGGCATATATTAGTTTGGTTACCTACATGGACCATTGCAGTTCTATGTACAAGATGGTGGAAAGAGTTTAAAGTTGCATGCTCTTGAAAAATGTTTATCATATAACACTAAAAAAAAATGAATACAAAACTCTCAGAGTTATTGGATCCCTATCAGAGTTCTGATTTACAAACATTTTCCACAAGCAGATAAAGACATACCATATGGTTTCCACTTTTAGTTTGTTAAATGAGGTCTTGTTCTTTCTTATCATCTTTCTGAACCAGAGACAATAAATCTCCACAAATATCATAGGAAACCTTGTGGCAACACCACTCACTACAAAGGGCAAAATGCTCAGGACTAGTAATGCAAACTAGTCATGGGGGTCACGAGTCAGCCACAAGGTGCTTCTGTTGACCCTATATCCTACCTTCCTCACCATGAAATTCGAAGGAGTTTTGGCTAGCTACAAGAATGCTAAATCATTCAGAAAGAACAGGCTATCACTAAAAATAGGGTGAGTAAGAATCACACAGTCACCCTGAGAACTGAGACCAAAATTGTGAGTACCCTTTTTTTCTCCTCTTCTCCATCCCCCTCTTCAATTACAGAAATGACAAAATTGTGGGGGCAGACCTTTTGGAAGAATTGAGATAATAAAACCATTTGGTTGACATACAGGTAAATGCTTTGGAGAGCCATCTAGGTGATGAATTCTTTGGATCCAAGGGAGGCTTTGAAGGGAATTTAGAAAGTTGGTTTTTCAAGGAGTTTCTGGGGGCTCCAGGGATCATCTGGGGCCCAAATAAGAGAAAATCAGTTATTTACGGGGGCAAGACTGTCAGGTTTCTTTCAAGGTTGCCAAGACAGTTCATTTAGTGGAAAAGAGCTAGATTTCAGGGCAGATATCCTCTAGAAGAACGAAGCTCACCTCTTTACCTTGTTATATTCTCACATGCATCTTTGGAGACTCTGAGCAAGTTGGGAAGGATTTAGGCAAAATAAGAGAGAGAGTAACTATAAGCATCCTCTATGGTGGCTACCACTAACTTTAAATTCTGTCTTTCTTCTAAGTCCTCACAGATCCAAAGCAAGAAGTATGCCTTCCAGTAAGGAGGATCTTTAGTAAATTGACTTTTAAAAATAGAAATGTTTTCCTTTACATCTTTCTCTATATGAACTGACATGTCACGTACAGGTGACACTCATCTTCTACCATTCTACAATTTTATCTTTCCAATTTGAAGTTTAGCTGCAGTCTGAGAAGAGAGTTAAAGGATAGCCAATAAACTGAGGAAGTATGAAAGGCAAACACGGAGCTACGGAGTGAAAGGGACAGACTGAAGGGTGGAATAAGAGCTGTGGTCACAGATAAACAGACCCCCTTTCTTTACGTATGCAGCACATGCACAGACATCTGGGCTGATCCAAATGTCTTTTGGCTGCACGCCTGGCATATCATCTACACACCTCTATTAGCGCACCTATTATATTCATGCATTCGATTTAGTTGTTTGTTTCCCTCACTGACCACAAACTGGCCTGGGCAAAGATGCTGTCTTAGTCATCTTTGAATAGCAGTTAGCATTGTGCCTGTAGATGTTTAATAAACTTTCGCTGAATAGAAATACTTAATGCATAAACAGACAACATTTGGCTTGGAAAGAAAGATTAGACTAAAATACTTGTTCATTCATCACACATTTTTTGAGCAACTATTACACTGCTATGTCTGAGACATCTTGCCCTGTGCTGGGATTAAATACACAAATGCAAGATACAATGAGAACAATTTTAGGCTGGTAAGGAAGATCTGCAGTGAGGTGACTATGATGACAATACAGTGAGAGGGATATGGGGTGTCAGAGGGGCGAGATTATTTACCCTCTGAGGGTATGTGTTGGCAGGGGTAGGCTGCTGGTAGGGGGCAAGAGTGGGAGGGAAGTCAGGGATGGCTCTCCAGGGAAAATGGTAAAAATGCTAGGTGGTTACCCAGCAACATATACATAAAATATTAAAATCTTACTGGGTGGCAAATTAGTATTATACTCAAAATGCACCCAAACTCTGACCCAGAAGTTCTCCTACAATGATCGCCTCTAAGGGCGTTACCAGAGACCTGACCAAAGATGTGGCCAGAAGATTTATCGACAGCATTATTTCAGGTGGCAAAAATCTTTGAAACAGTTCTAATACAAGCGTTTAAGAAAAAAATTAAGTAGTCACGTGGTGAAAACTATGCAGTCATTAAAAATTCATGCGGTTTTCCAGTGACTTAAGGGAGACTTCTAGATAGTAGTGTTGATATAAAAAGTGGGTATACTAACAGTACATTTAATGTGATCCAATTTTCATAAAAAACAAAATATGCCTGGTGAAAAATAGTAAATTTATTTTAGTAAACTTACTTTTTTGAGAAAAGAGTAGAAGGCATAGAGAGAATGTATCACTATCTGGGAAACCACAAACACACTCTGCTCCGGATATTGCTGCTCCCAACTCAGCTACTATCCTGTCCACCCTCAGTCCCCGTCTCCTACATCCACCATCCCTCAAAGTTTCCCTTTTCCCAAACGTGGGAGCTGGTAGCGGGGCGTTGGGTGCTCCCGCCGCTCCTCCCCCTGCCCGCCCCGCCCCCTGTGGCGGTGGTGAGACCTTGCCCTCCAGGGCCAGGACACCGCCTTCTCCTCGTCAATGCCATCGAGTGAGGTCCCCCGCGAGTTCATGAGTTCGAGGTGCAGCTTGAGGAGGAGCCTCGGAGGCCGCCCCAGAGTGAGGCGCCTGGGAGAGCCGGCCTCGGCGGCTGCAGAGCCACCACGTATCTATTGTACTTGCCCGTCAAGCCCTGCGGCTTGTGTGCGGCTCCTTGGGCGAGACTTCAGGAGCTCTAGCCACCCGCCACGTCATCCCCCCACGCTACGGCGCCCGCCTGCACGTCCGTCCCCCGGAAGCGCACGTGCCTTGCAGGACAACTCGGGGCTGGTGCAGCACGTGTGCTTCCATGAAGTTGGAGACCTGGCCTGCGCGGCTCCTCTCTGGGCCACCATGTCTGTCCCGCACACACTGACTGGCTCCGCAGAGGTTACCAACTTATCCTGGGTCTCAGTTTCCACATCTGTATGATGAGAAAGGCATCATCCCTTCCTTCCCTGCTTCTTACTGTGTTTTACGGACCAAGACTCTGCCCTCTTGGGGCCTGCGGAATGGGTGCCTGAGGAATGGGAGGACAGGGAAAGAATGCTGGCCTGGGAACCAAGTAGAACTGGGTTCTGGTCCAGCCTTGTTGTAGGAGTCTTTACAAGTGGCAAAACCTTGGTTTTCTGCTCCGCCAAGGGATGAACAGTTGTTTTGCAGGTAAAAGAGATGACAAAAGAGCAGGACGCTGTCTGGTTCATTTTTGTGACACCTCCCCACCTCCCTGCCTTTGGAAGGCAGCTATGCTCACCACTATACCACCAACGCTACCCCCCTGCCTTTTACCCAGGACCCTCACCTATTGTTCAATAAACATTCTGCACTTGAAAACAAAACCAAAAAACATACAAACAATTCTGCTGGAATACAGGGGAGGTAAAGCTGTAGCTGTCTATGGTTTGGGTGGGGCCTGCTCATGAGGCTGTCCTCCATAGTGCTTGAAGAGGTTGGAGAAAGACCAAAGTAGCCAGAAAAATCAGAATTTTATTTCAGAACAGATCACGTTCCTAAAGCTCTTGAGATTAAAAAAATAAGGTGCAGTTGGCATAAAGTAGCCAAATAAATACAGAACATCTAGTTATATTGGAATTTCGATAAATAATGAGTTATTTTAGGATAAACATCTCTGTTTATTGAAATTCCAATTTAACTGGGCATCTGTATCTCTACTTGCTAAATCTGGCAACCCTAAATTGGGGGTGAATTCAGAGAGCTTTAGGGGCTGGAGTTTGAGAGAAATCTGCCGGTAGAAGGCCTTGTCACCTACCAACACTGAGGGGATAGTAAATAACATGGCGGTCAGGCAGGGGACATTTGAGCAGTGTGGAAAATCTGTGGAAATCTGTTGGTCAATGTCCAGAGCCTGATGAGGTGATGATCATTGATGTCTGGGGACACCAATCTATACAGTGAGTGATTATCTGGCACAGCTAAGCACTTGGTGAACAGCTTTGAGAGGAGTCATAGGGGATAAACTTTTCTATTGACATCTGATTGGCTGTTGGTTTCTTTTTTTTTTTTTTTTTTTTATGCTAGTGATGGTGTTAGAAAACGAAAGGTCTGGTTCTTTTCATGGTCCTTCTCAGATTTTTGCAAGCTGGTGACCTTCTGAAAAAATTGAGAAAATTGCTGTTGAAATAAGCAGGAAGAAGAAAAAAGTGATCATCCATTTTTAGATGTGTTTACAGGCTGTATGACTCAGTGCTGCTTCTGTTAAGAGCAAGTATGTGGTCTTTTTTGGTACTGAGATGCAAACAGAGGAGGCTTGTGGTCTATGCTACTTTCCGTGAATGATCAACTATTGAAGTAGAGAAGGTCTAACTGTACATTCAAAGTGCTTTGCTTATGGAGTCCTCTCTTCTCTGCTCCACTTTGGCCAGCCTCTAGATTCAGTTAGCAATATTTCACTTGTTCAAGATCCTACTTATTCAAATATTGCACCATGGACTTCTTTGAAACTAGCTGAGAAAATGATAAATCTACTGGATTCACAGGAACTCAAGTCAAACAAGCAGATGTTTCTTGGCCGGCTCGTATGTGGTGGGCCATCCCAAGTTGTCCCATCACTAGCATTTCTAGCAGCAAAGACCATTCTCTCCTCATAAGCTTTTTTTTCTAGAAAGAAGTACTCTGGGCCGACATGGAACAGATCCAACAAGAAACAATATTCAAGTACCATTCTAACGGGGGAAAGCAGAATCGAGGGTTTTGCCATTTAAGGAAGCTAACAAAACATTTCAGTATTTACTAAAGTATTTTAGCAAGGCAGACATTGGCTCAATTTGTGTCACAGTCAGATCATGAATCAGAGAATGATTTCATTGATTTACCCTACTCTTCAGTCTTTTAATGCCTCCATTGATTAGGCAAGTGAGATTGCTATGTGGGAGGAATATCATGACAGTAAAACTGAATGTTCTTTTAAAATGTAATTAAAAAACACCTCTTGAAGAATTTTTGTATGTCAAAAATATTAAAAGACTGTCTTCACTAATGTGAAGGATTCTCAGCTTTGGTTTACTCTTCCCATCCATGCTCACCTGGGTTGATTGAAGGTAATCCTATAGGTCATGAACAATTTTGAAATCAGTGAGGTCACCTGGGTCACTGGGAACCTTGTAAGGATTTGGGGGATACCTGGGATCCCACGTAAGGCTCTCGACACTTAGGAAGTAAGCCCTCGGGAGAGGCATGGCCAAGCATATGCCATGAAAGTAGCCTGGGCTTCAGAACAGGGAAGAGCTGGGTTCACATCCCACTTCCTCTATGGAGCTCATTATTTATCTTCTTTGGTTTTGAATTTCCTCATTTGTAAAATGATGATAAAACCATTTAGAATAATCTACTTGATAAGGTTATTATAAAGAATTAAAATAGATGATGTGTCTAAAAAGGCTTATTAGCAGGATACCTGATCCATAGAAGTTGCTTCATAAATATCTGTTCCATTTCTCTGAAGGCAAGGAGGATATGGAGGACAGAAGTGGAGTGGGGGCAATGAGGGTCTTCCATCAATCTGTGTGCTTGAAGGTGGAGTTAATGCTACTGGCTCTTCTAAAACTCAAGGGAGAAACTTGCTCTAAAGGTGTCCAGGGAGACATCGGATGTATCAAAATACAGTCCCAAGAGTAATGCACTTGACCGGTGGTTAGGGGTACACACTTCAGACCAACTGACAGACTCTAATACC
The DNA here is from genome assembly GCF_054177405.1 of Leptonychotes weddellii. NCBI lineage: Eukaryota > Metazoa > Chordata > Mammalia > Carnivora > Phocidae > Leptonychotes > Leptonychotes weddellii. The sequence continues at coordinate 74,808,030 of NC_138375.1, read as the reverse complement.
CATTCTGCTACTTTCTAACTGCATGCCTTTTCTAACTGTGCACCTTTGGGTAAGCTCTTAAACCTCCCTGGCCAGTTTCCCTGTTTGTAAAGCACTAATGACTCCCATCTCCTAGGGGGTGCAAGAGACCCCTGGTTTGCTTGGCCAATCCAGGTCTTTCCTCCTCTGAGACTTGATTCTCTCCTCTCAAGGAAGGGCTCTTGTGGCCGTGCCTTTTCCACCTGAGCACGTTCCCTTGTTTGCCACAGAGGGAGAGACCTGGCGGCACTTGACTTAGGAGGACCCAACCCACTGGCTGGGCTGACAGAATCAGCTTTTCTCTCCCTGGGGGTGAGATGAAGGTCCCGACGAAACAAAGTGCCTAACAGGGAGCCCAGGGTGTAATGAGGATTCAGTGGTTTTTAAACCCAAAGCAAAGGCAACTTCCCGGCATCTACTCTTTAACTTAAAACATTTCAGTCCACAGTAACTATAATGTGGTTAGTTGGTAGAAGCCTAATGGGCACTGCGGGTGGGGGGTAGGGGGGGTTTCCCTCAGGTTTTGGAGCGACAGCTCAAACCAAGACACGTATGACATTGCTGTCTCTATAACCCCTTCATGCCAGAAACATTTCTCAATGAAGCGTGTATTTATTAAACAGGCTTCCCCCCCCCCCAGAAAAGCCTAACAATTCTCACGCCAGAAATTTTAATGTCATGGTGTGAGCGTAGGTAGATTCAGATGTAGGAGTGCTTATTTTTAACAAGTCCAATTGGGAAACAGCAGAGGTGAGATACCATTTCGAACCACACCTCTTTCTCCTGTGCACCCCCAAGTCGACAGCATTAGCCTCAGCACCAGCTGTTTCCTCACCCTGTTCTCAAAGCGTTCAGCTCATTAAATGCAGCAAAACTTCCTCGGCAAGGATTACATCTCATTTTTCTCATTAAACCAGAAAAGGCACCATGGTAGGGAAAAGACGGGTTTTAGCTCCTGTGATCAAGTATCCAAGAAAGGACATGGTCTCCGTAATAAACAACCAACACACAAAGAAATCCTGTCCTATTTTAGTATTAATCTCAGCTTTCAACCCATATGGTGAAGACAGAATTTTTACCCGTCTATGAACTTTTCATCTTTCACAGTATTTTCTTTTTCCTTTCACCTTCTTACGTCACGAAAATGTTATTTTCTTTTTTCTCCTCAAGGTCATTGACCTCAAGGTCAATTTGATTTGTTTTTCTTTTATCATTTTCATCCTAATTGAATGTTCTCAGTTGAATGTACAAATGATTTTTCTTTTCCATGAGAGAAAATTTGCCTGCCCACCCACCCTCCCTCCTTCTCTTGCTCTCTTTTAAAACAGGAAAGTTTCTGGAATCACGCAGTGGTGTGATTAATGCACTTCAGAGATTACCTAAAGTTTTCACACATGCTGAAAGATTCTGTATGCTTTTGGGGATAGCAAAAAGGACTCAGGGCAAAATACCATTCCTCCAGTGCTATGCACTATGGAGTAGAGTCATATAGATACAGCATGGCAGCCCCTACCAATACTTTTCCTTGATTTACATATATATGTATGTATGTGTGTATGGATGTATAGGTATATGCATAGATGTGTGTGTGTGTGTGTGTGTGTGTGTGTGATCTGTAACCAGCAAGGTATAATCCAGGCTTTTTTTCAAAAGCAGCAACAAGTTCAAATGCATAGCTAGGTATGGGAGAAGACACATAATTAGACAAAATGGATTTAAGAGTTACATAAAGTCTCAACTGAGCCACTGCATAAAAAACTGAATGAAGTGTTGTGATTGCTGGTCTGGTGTCCAGAAGAACAGACTATGTGGACAGTGGCAAATAAGAGGCAGTTACTGAGAGTTATGGAGTATAGCCGGCATTCCATGAAATTTGGACTATAGACTGTTCCACAGTGGGCTGTGCTGAGGAATCGAATGCCCATGGCTACAGGGGGAGCTCTGTTAGAGATGTGCCTAAAAGAAAAGATTTGGTAAATATAATTTTGGAATTACATTTTGAAGAGAAAAAAGGCAGTAGAGAAATTTCCATAGCCTGTAACTTTTCAATAGTCACAAAAATTCTTAGAGAATTGTAAGCACAAGAGGATCTACTATGTGTCACTATTTCCCCTCTACAAGTGGACCTTTCCAGCCAAGGCAGGTATATTCTGGAGAAGATAACAAGCAAAGTCTATAGATACAGGATTTTTCAGTAAGAATACTCAAACCAATGACTAAATATTGACGATAAGCCCCCTCATAGGATTAAGGAGCTGAAACTAAATTACCACTTCTTCCTATTTGCAAATAATCTTATTTGCAAATTTGTCTCAGCCAACTGAATGAAAAGTAGATATTCCTCTCTCTCGACAATCTCCCTGAAATAAATGGGACAAAAAAAGCAATTGTCTGAGAGAGACCCATTTTCTTAAAGAAAACATCCTGGATTAATTGACAAAAGTACCTATTAGTCCCCATGACACCAGTGCTTATGGCATTTGGGGTTTGTCTCTCAGTGTGCAATTTAAATATATATACCTAACATCCTTGCCAATAATAACTTATTGTCTGTTGATACCATTAAAATCTCTATTAACAGTCTCATGTTGGATTTCATAAACCTTATAAAAAAGGTTCTCAACACTTCAGACTTGCAAGACACTTGCTAAAATGGCAAATACAATGATGAAGAGTCCCCTCCCTCAAATTTATAATCACCTGAGAGAAACAAATATATACAAATAAATAGAAAAATAAACATAGCATGTTGTTGGCAACTTTGCCATGTATTTGGTGGCTGTGCATCAGGATTTGTCTATTTTGATGATAAAATTTTTCTGAAGAAGTATATTCAGCTTGTGTTACCATTTGAAGTATATTTTGCTTGAGTTATTTATTAAAGATTTTATGTATGTATGTATGTATGTATGTATGTATATATGTATTTAGAGACCATGTGTATGCATCTGAGCGGTGGGGAGGGGCAGAGGGCGAGGGAGAGAATCTCCAGCAAACTGAGCGCTGAGCATGGAGCATCATGTGGGGCTTGATCTCAGGACACAGAGACCATGACCTGCGTCAAAATCAAGAGCCGGACGCCTAACTAACTGAGCCACTCAGGCACCCCTGCTTGAGTTACTTAAAAGGGAAAAGTTTTATATCACAGATATGTTTGTGCAAACATTATGACGCTATTATAATGAAGTATTATATAATATTATTAAACTGATGATCAGATAACTTTGGTTCCTGCACCATTATGGACATGGTAGATGGCAGAAACTCCTGATTATAAATTAAATGTAAACCCTCAGTGGCAAAAAAAAAAAAAAAAAAAGAGAGAGAGAGAAAATCTATGTAATCTGATGAAGACAATCAGCTACCAAATAGAGTCTCACATTTGACAAACCTTTAAATTCTTCTCGAAAGCTACCTATGAATTTATCAAATTACAAATATCCTATTTGGAGAAGACACCTCCCCCCCATTCATTTATACATCAGAAAGCTTTTGGAAGTCGTATGTTCACTAAGGGTGTAGTGACTGAGATAATCTAAGGGGAATGAAAGTTGGCAAGAGAAAAAGAGATATGATTATAATGTGGTTTATTTCTACTTCACGCTTTAAAACTCTTTTTGAGGGGCGCCTGGGTGGCTCAGTCGGTTAAGCGTCTGCCTTCGGCTCAGGTCATGATCCCAGAGTCCTGGGATCGAGCCCCATGTCGGGCTCCCTGCTCGGCAGACAGCCTGCTTCTCCCTCTCCCTCTGCCTACTTGTGCTCTCTCTCTGTCAAATAAATAAATAAAATCTTTAAAAAAAATAAAACTCTTTTTGAGAGAGAAGTGGTCTTACAGATTCTAAAAAAACTTTCAAAAATGCCAGAGAGGGCAGGTGGGTTCAGTATAACTTTCCCTAGGTTAAATGAAAGCTCTTTATCCTCCAGCTGGTAATCCTGATACACTCCGGACACAAACACGGATATTTGCTGTTGTTCAGTAAATGTCCATTGAATTAAGGTACTTTATGCACTTTTCCAGGCCAACAAATCACCAATCTTTCCTTTCTTCCAATGACAGACTACAGAGAAATGTCTTAAATAAAATACATTCATTTGGTCTGATCATAAATAATTTTATGATATTATATCTTAACTCAAGATTAAGACATATAAACAGATAAGGAGAGTAAAAGAAATACTCATTTGAAATAACCCATTTATAATTAAAAGTCATAGCTCATTCTTCGGTATGCTCTTGATTTTAGTTCCTACCAAGATGAGTCATGTTAGAAACAGGTGAATACTTTATCTTATGTTAGGACCAAAGAGTTGTTAGTTTTGAACTGATTAAAACTTTCTTCCAAACTCGAGTATTTATGAACAGAACTTCTGGTTTGTAAAAATAAATCAATGTTGATCTTGTCAGAGGGACGAGGAATAAGAACAAAAACACATACAAATAAGAAAGCAGAAACTTACTGTATCACGTTGCCTGTTATCTTTCCCTGATATTATCAAGAAGTAGTTCCATGTCAACAGTAACAACAAAACCAGTGGTATCATGTAGAGCTCAAAGTTCCAGACAACAAAGAGAAAGAGCTAGAGGAGAAGGAGAGAGAAAAAGATGAGTCAACTCTGACTTTCATTAAATGGACTCTCTTATCCATAGCCCACTTCAAAAACGCAAAACTAAATGCTTCAGAATGGAAAGATTTATCTTGAAAACAAAACCTTGAGAACTTGTTAGGCATTTTTCTAAAAGCACAACTGACCCCTGGAAAGTTACTGTTAGGATTTTTAATTTAATTTCTATGAAGGAAAACTGGTATCATCACACTATCAACAGGGTAATTTTAATTTTTCTCATCTAGTGAAATTATGGTCAGGTTGGACAAAATAGAGTTAAAAAAAAAAAAAGGCTGCCAAATGAGCTTCACTACATTGTCAGACATAGCTGGTCTATCTGCCTTAATGATAAAGAATGAATCACTGTTTAATATCACGGACTTTTTTTTTTTTTTGAATCTCACAATGCAACACGCATAATAGGCAGATGAAAACACCAAGTCTGCACCAGTGAGCCAAAGATCTCACATTATGAATAAAAGCACTGCTACCAGTAAGTGTAAAAATAGGGTGGCTTAACATTTAGCATTACCATAGAAATCAAACAGCTATTTAAAAAACAGAATAACTTTGTCAAAGGAAATTTTTAAATGTCTTTGTCTACTATCTTTGAAAACTACCGACTCTCCAGGTAAATTATTTTTTAATTGTAAGACAAATATTAGAGTAAGAGCTCACTTAGCCTAGCAGGAGGACCCATTCTAAGATCATCTGCACTGTAAAATCAGCAGCGCTGTGTACAAAGTGTGACTTGCCCTCGCACCCATCCCCACTCTTATAATCCTGAAGAGATCATCTAAACTCTCTGAGTCTGTGGCTCCAGCTGCCAAACAAGGCAACATTAAGTCAAATGATTTTGTGGAGGTACCGAAGAGCTGGATTCCATCCCTAATGCTGACTAGTCCCATCACTTCTGGCACCATCTTGCCTTCAGTTTCTGCCTCTGTAAAATGGGGCTGAGAAGCGTATCCATCTGACAGACTGTGAGAACTAAAGAGTTGAAATGTGTTAGGAAGTTAACACACTGCGTGGTACCCAATAAGTGCTCAGAAAACATTTGTATTGTTGTGTACATGTTTATCGATACCTTATGAAATTCAGAAAGTTAACTAATATTGACTAGGGTCCTCAGGTGATGCTTATTCCATTACTGAAAACTGGAAGTCATCTGCCTCCTGAGATTTAGCTGAACCATAGTGTAAGTGGGAATTTGAGCCAGCTGGTTGGGGTAACACAGATATCAGGCGTTTGACAGGCCAGAGGGTCAGGAGCAGCGCCCTGAGAACACTCATGTCAGGCAGGGCAGCACAGACTGTTTAGCCAAGCCTATACAGCCTAGTAAGATGGTGAAGAAAATCAGCCTGTGTGGAGGGGTAGAGAAACCCATGGCTTAAGGACCAGAAGACAGATTCCAGGCCTTAGAAAGTCACTCTGCCCCCGTGTTTTCATTTCTAAATACACGGGTCTATAGACCCAATAACCTTTAATATCCCTTCTATTTAAAATGACTTCATGGCATTACTGTGACATCTGTTTTTTTTTTTTTAATGTGACATTAAATCCTGAATTCTTGGGATATTCATAACCCAGATGGACACCCACAAATAATGATTTAGTAACCCAAGAAATGACTTTTGGACAGAATTACATGGAAACTATAGATTCAAATTCCTGAATAAGAAAAATCTCAAATGTATCAATGCATGAGACATGAGCCTCATCTTTACTTTCATAAGTAGAAGGATTTCCAGAAAAATAAAATATTTCTATTTAATTTTTGAAATTTATGCAATATATATAAAGATGATACAAATTATAATTGATGGTTATGATTATTCTATTTAAATATATTTTTAAAAGATAATTCTTTATTTAGGAAATTAATTAAGGCAAATCTGACAGACACGAACATATGTAAAAGGGAAAATTATTTTTGGCTAGAATCCATATTAATTCTTTACCCATTTATTTGTAAAATTTAGGCAGTTACTAGAATATAAGCTCTTTAAGGATAAGGACTTTTTCTTTTTGTTCTTATTCTATCCCCAGAGCCCAGAAGAGTGTTTAGGAATAGAAGGTGTTCAATAAATATATATTTGCTGCATTAATGAATAAATGGGTACTGGGTTCTTTTAACATAAATCTACTTAATTATTGTTTCAGTAAAAGTACGATATAGCCACTATGTAACATCAAGTAAATTCATGAAAATATATTCAGAATTACAACCTGGGATGCCACTAACCAATTTCTCCCTGAGGCATAGAAAGATTCTCTTTCCATTCTGGCCATGCAGTCATAAACTGTCTCGTGTATTATGGTCTGACTACCATCTTTCCTTTTGGACCTTCCTCTATGTTTGCCTCTTCTGAGGACGTTCACTTGACTTGATGTGTTCTGGCCTCATGGATGGGACTCAGATGATTCCACAGCTAAATGTCACCAATTGTATTTATTTTAAATTTATTAAGCACAGACATTCCATCCTGTAATGTCCACTCACTGGTGTTAGAGTTCTGATGTCACCCAGAATAAAGTTACTAGGAATGTCTATGTGTTAGTGTTAGTTGGAGGACAGGTATTGCACAGAATACACTTTCTAGGTGATAACCAAGTAATCAAGACACCTATCATGCCTTTCTCTTCTCTAGATACAACATCACCAGTTGCTTAAAGCACCACTCCACAAGGCATGATTTCTGGGCACGTCTCCATTGTGGACATCATCCTCTCACCACATCCAAATCCATAAAAAAGCAATAGCTTTCTTAAAATACAGCACTCAGAACTGACACACCATGTCTAATTAATACCTGTGGTATTTATATGCCCTAACAACACAAGCACCAGAACATAAGACGGGGAAAGATACAGAAGAGACCAAAAAAAAAAAAAAAAAAGGGTAGAATTGCATGAGTTTCATGGATCTTGGCAATGGAAAAATAATCTTCCCTATTTTGTTTTCTTTAAGAATCTAATATTTAGGGGCACCTGGGTGGCTCAGTCGTTAAGCGTCTGCCTT
>NC_138375.1:74740915-74799885 GCF_054177405.1 Leptonychotes weddellii | reverse complement strand
TAAAGAAGATGTGGTATATATATATACACAACGGAATATTATGCAGCCATCAGAAGGAATGAAATCTTGCCATTTGCAACGACGTGGATGGAACTGGAGGGTATTATGCTGAGCAAAATAAGTCAATCAGAGAAAGACATGTATCATATGACCTCACTGATACGAGGAATTCTTAATCTCAGGAAACAAACTGAGGGTTGTTGGAGTAGTGGGGGTGGGAGGGATGGGGTGGCTGGGTGATAGACATTGGGGAGGGTATGTGCTATGGTGAGCGCTGTGAATTGTGTAAGACTGTTGAATCACAGACCTATACCTCTAAAACAAATAATACATTATATGTTAAAAAAATTGAAGAAGATAGTAGGAAGGGAAAAATGAAGGGGGGGCATTCGGAGGGGGAGATGAACCATGAGAGACTATGGACTCTGAGAAACCAACTGAGGGTTCTAGAGGGGAAGGGGTGGGGGAATGGGTTAGCCTGGTGATGGGTATTAAAGAGGGCATGTACTGAATGGAGCACTGGCTATTATATGCAAACAATGAATCATGGAACACTACATCAAAAACTAATTATGTAATGTATGGTGATTAACATAACATAATAAAAAAATACAAAAAAAAAGGGAGAGAGATACTATTAAGAATATGAAAAGACAAGCCATATACTGGGAAAAAATAATTGCATATCATGTATCCGATACAGGATTTGTATCCAGTGTATATAAAGAACACTTAAAAATAATACAAAGACCAAACCCCAATTAAAAATTGGGCAAAAGATTTGAATAGACATTTTACCAAAGAAAACATATGAATGGCTAATAAGCATATGAAAGGATACTCAACATCATCATTCACTAGAGAGACATAAATTAAACTTCAAGGCAATACTGCTTCATACCCATTAGAGTGGCTTTAATCAAGGCAGGAAGTACTGAATGGTCAAGATATAGAGAAACTAGAACTCCTAAAATGCTGATGAGGATGTAAAATGATGTAGTCACTTTGGAAAACAGTTTGGTAGTTCCTTAAAAAGGTAAACAAACCTAAACTTAACATATGAATCAACACTTCTACTCCCTAGTTATCACGGAAAAGAAATGAAAACATACGCCCACACTAAAGCCTTGTAACATGAATGCTTATTTATAGCAGCATTATCCGTGATACCTCCCAAATGGAAATAATCCAACTGTTTATAACCTGGCAAGTGGAAAATGAAAATGTGCCATATCCATACACTGGAATGCTACAACAATAAAAAGAAGACACTACTGACACATTCTGTGTCATGGACTCAGAATCATTATGCTAAATGAAACAAGTCAGATGTATAAGACTACCTTTGCACCATTCCATTTCTGTGAAATGTTCAGAAAAAGCAAATCGCTAGACATAGAAAATGGACTAGTGGTTGCTAGGGGCTGGAGGTGGAAACAGGGAGTGACTGTAACTGGCATGAGTGATCTTTTTGGGATGATGGTTGTACAACTCTGTATATTTACTAAAAATCAGTGAATTATACATTTAAACTGGTGAATTTTATGGTATAGAAATTACACTTTAGTACAGTTGTGTAACAATAAAAATGGTTTATCTTCTGGGGAGGTGAATTCCAAAACAAAGAACTGAGAACATTTAGGCTAAGTCAATGAATGATCATAGATCTTAGATGTGTCTTGCCCATACTCTGGAAATGCTTAACATGCTCGTTGATGAGACTATCTACATGATGATTCTTTGGACATTTATTGCTCCTTTGCATTCAGAGGAGTTTTGCAAGACTATTAAAAAATAGTTAAAGCATACATCAACCTCAGTCACCATTAATTATAATGGGAAATGCAAGGTCCCAAGATGGTAATAAGATACTACCACCCTAAGGTGAGATCATTATGCAGTATTTCTAAATTCCCATGAAAAATACGATCAATTTGGGGAAAGAAAATGTTAAATTCCTTACCCTGAGGGTAAGAGATAGCTGACAGGATGAGAAAAAGATTCTAAGAAAAACTTAGAGAAGATACGGAAAGAAGTAGAAAAGGAAGGAAGGAGAGCGGAGAGCAACAGGCTGAAAAAAATAAGTTGAATAAAGCAGAACAGAAGCCAATCTTCGGACAGGAGGATGAGGACAGAGCAGAAAAGGTCAACCTCCCTGCCCAGAAGAAAGCACTACTGGATAAATACGACAATGTTTTCTACTTTGTAATCGTGCTGGGGAGCTCTTTTAATTTGGACCCAGAGTCTTAGGTTTTCATGTGGATTCCTCAGTGATCTCTACTGCCAAGTTACCTACCGTGCCACCTATTAGGAAATAAAACTTCTCACTTCCCCCTCCCCATCTACCAAAATGGCAGGGAAATGTTAAGAGGCATTTACTTTATTTTTCTGGTCAGCAATAGTCAGCAGCTCCCTTTGGTTGGTTGGGTTTCTTTTTCTCAGTATATTACATCAAGAAAATAGAAATGAAAACGCTGAACGCAGCAGGAAAAGTGAAATAAATCTGAACACTACTTCCAACTGTTTTTATTCAAGCACTTCTACAACTCTAGGAAAATCCTATCTTCCTAAACCACTGCATACTTTTCTTAATTTTTTTTTTCCAGAGTAAAGCTTAATCCATGTGTTTGCAAGTTACCTAAATTCTATCAAGCATGGACAAGCAGGTGAACCCTGGCAAATTTCCCATTGTTTTTACAGCCATGTTGCCCATCTATCAATTCCTGCAATCTAAACTGGCTCCCTGTTCCGCTGTTGGTGCCACAGAGCAATTCTAGCTCCCAGGGTGACAGGTGTGGCTTTGTCCTCTAAGTGAACGATGCTGGGCAGAATCCAGCTCACCTTTCAGAGGTTCACTGTTGTGGCAACACTGCCTTTCTTTCATTTATGTGGTTGCCTTTCAGACATGTTTGACCACACTTCTGTTCAGAAGTGTTCGCCACGTTTCTTGCTCTACTAAAGACATTGACTCAGAGGCAACTCCGGATTCAGTGTTTACTAGTGTCATAAAGACAGACGAAATGTTTCTCTTTCCTAGCTATGGCTTGATCTGGAGGAAGCAAGAAGAGGTGTATGGCTTCTAAATATCAACCAGGAAAGGGCACCTCATTGCAAATTAGAGCAAAAGTAAAAGGATTAGGCTGGTGTCAAAGAGGGGGCAATATACTCACTGAAAACAAAATACATATCACACCAACTATCATGGATCCTCTGGATTGTTTATAGCTGTGTTTTTCTCTTCTTTATGCCTAGTCTATGCAAAATAAAGAGTAACTGGCATACAGATAGAGAGGCAGAACCTAAAAAGGAACACAATAAAAGATTAAGAAGGGCTGAAAATGTGTTCTAAGAATTCTCCTATATAATAATTTAGCCTTTTTTTTTCTATTGAGAAACTTTATGGATAATGAGAGCCCCCAAAGAGCTGTACCATTTTAGTACTCAGAGTAAAATAGCTTATGTACAAATAAATTTACCAAGTGTGTGTCTGGATATAACAGAAGATGTGTGTATATAAATTTATATTTTATCTAGATCTATCCATACTTTTATTTATTTATCCCATGAGAAGTGTGTATCCTTAACTATTAAGTGATTATTTATGGTCCCTTCCCCCTTAACTGTAGAATGGAAATATCAATTATAATGTGAAAGTTCATTAAATGCTATTAATGATACAGTTTATCTCACTTCTTAGGAAATAATTTTACATGGGATTAATATTATACTACTAATATATTTAAGGAACTTTATTATTTTGAAACCTCAATAGGAACTGAAAAATGAAGTCAGCTTTAAATAATTTTAATTAAATAAAATTATTACCATGGAGGAGTAATTATATCTAAGTAATTCTATGTCCCAAAAGACCACTTAACTTTTTTCACCTTTGTAATTTTTAATTATTTTTATTCCCATATTGCAGATAGGAAAATTGAGTTGAGGGTGAAGCAAGCATTTTCTGACATAATTTTTAAACTCTGCTTCACAATCTTATTTCCAGAAACAAGATGGTAAGGTTTGACAGGATTTTAAGACAATTTTTGTAGCCTCTCTTCCAGATCATATAAAAAGATGTATTTTTAAAGCTTGTTAAATGTAAAAGAGTATTCCTATATTGTGACTTAAATGCATCATTTTATTAATCTGCCCTAAGAAGTTCTCCTTCCCCATTTTAAGATCCATTTTAAAGACTGTGTTAAAGATAAAAGGTGTCAAAGATAAGAAATGTACTTGATAACTGGTACTGAAAACCTGTAACAGAGAAATCTTATACCTTGCTGAAAACCTCTTATCTTCTCACACATCCAAGACTCACCCAGTACCTTGGCACAGCTAAAATGTGTCTGGCCTCCCATACAGAAGTAGTTGAAATTTGCTACATCATAACCTTTCAATTCCACCATCTTTTTGACAATTACAAGGATATTAGTGTCCTGATGCACTGGTTACTTACAAAAGTATAGTGATGGCCCCCATTTTGGGTGGGGGGACTTGCTTTCATTGTTGATTCTTTTGATATACTTCCACCTCAATCTTAGTCAAGTTCCAGGGGGAGAAGTCTGACTTGATCTGCAACACCAGACACTGAGTAGGAAAAGGCAGGGCCAGAAGACTCCATGCCCTGCCAAAAAGTCTAATCAGTTTATTATTATGTGTGGTAATATGATGATTACCGACTTCATTAGTAACTGTTGGTCCGTTCACCATCAATGTACAATTGACATCCCTCGTCTCTTTATTCAGCACTGTGAGCTTCCTTGTGGAAATCCTCCACCCCTACCAGTTGATCGTTTCTGGTGGAGTAGATTCTGCCTCTGGCTGCAGATGGACATTTTAACTGGACCGGGTCAATGACAGCATTACCAGCTCCTGGTGATAGTAGCGGGCTCAAGGATGGGCTGATCAGAATAAGTGAGACTCAACTCTGGGTCTTTGGACCTACTGAATAAGAGAATCTCTTTTTCTCCTGACCAAAAGCTAGAAGACTGTAAGCCTGGGGGTGTTGATTGCCACTTAGGGGACAGCTCTGCTTGGGATCAATGTTGGCACAAATGGAAACCAAGCTAAGAAATGGCAAGAAAATGAGTTCTAATTCAATCACATGAGCCCCCAGATCCAGACAGGTCTGTAAGTATAATTTGGCTTTCCACACATACACATGTCAAAGTAGGTAAAAAGGACAATTCAAACACATCAATGTAATCCTTATAGCTTTTGAAAAATTTAGAATGCATCCACTACTGCTGGCACCCACCAGACTAACCTAGAATCTCTGGCAGTGGGGCGCTGGAATCTGTAATATTAACTATTTCCTCAGCATTTCCACTGCTCAGTTAACCTAGGGAAGCATTATGGGCATTCATCAAAGGTTCTCACTCTTTTTCTAACACCAGCAACAGGCCAGGTGAAATTCATATAATGCCTCAGAGGCTTCCCAGAAATCAGACAATAAAGTAGGCTGAGGGCCACAGTTACTCTCATTCTGGTAGCTGTGATGCCACCACCCCTTTTCTCCTCCAGTCAAGAAAGAGAAGAGATTGCAGTTATGTAGGAGAGACTTTAAAGATTTCATAATTATTTGAGAGAGAGCGTGAGCCAGGACATGCACTAGTGGGGGGGGGGGGCAGATGGAGAGGGAGAGGCAGAGAATCTCAAGCAGTGTCCGCCTGATCACAGAGCCCAATGTGGGGCTCCATCTCACAACCCTGAGATCATGACCTGAGCCGAAACCAAGGGTCAGATGCTTAACCAACTGAGCCACCCAGGTGCCCCATGTGGGACAGACTTTAATAGAAGGAGGTCTCCTTTCTTCCTTCCCAGTAGCCTCCTGGTAAAAAAAAAAGTCTCTAATCCCTCTGTGTTCTGGAAGACGTGGGGCTTACTTTCCTGGTAATTGTTTGATTAGGAAAGTAGGATAAGCAAAATTCAACACCCAAATTCAATTTTTCTCATTGTCTTAATAAATTCAGGTAACCCACATTGAAGGAACTAAGTTTGTCCATTAGATCTTAGTATTCAGGCAAGGAATCATCTTGAGACATCATCTCCTGATATGTAAATGGAGGGAGATCTCAACTGCTATGCTTTATAAAAAGGGGGAAAAGAAGCCTAGCCTGAGAAATTTTTCCAAATCTACTGTTTCCAATTGGCTTCCAGCAACACCTTTCACATAGCACAGTTGTTTTAGAGAAGTTGAGATAAACAAAATCTTCAAAGATTTCTTGCTCTCAGATCTGCTTAAGGGTGGTTTCCAGCCCTGCACGTTTGTTCACCTAGGTCAACTCTAACAGTAGGCAACAGGTCTAGTGAGACCAACCCACTAAAAAGAATTGATTATTTAAAAAAATTATCAACCTTTCTATATTAGATATTTTAGGGTAGTTTTCCCCCCTAATAATTTTACCTAAGGAGCAGGCAGGTTCTAGGCATGGCATTGTACCACTGACCACTGTTCCTTTCAGGGAATTGGCCTCAAGCCCTATGCTTTCGGATAGTTCATTCTGAGACATCTCAAAATGGACAAGAATTGACTATGAACAAGCTGCATGAGGTTCTCTGAGTCTCCACCCATTAACGATCCTCCAGAACCTTCTCGCTTTGTGTCATCTTGAGTTGGGTTTTGTGGGCAAGTCGTCTTGGTGGATAGGAATTCAATCGAGATGATATGGGCTACGTTCTTCCCATCTTTGCACCAACCTGCATCTCCTCTTAAAATTGTACGTTAATGACATCATTTTTGAATAAGCTGTACACAGAACAAGAATAGGAGGAAAAAAGGATTTCCTAATGTATTGATGTCTTAGCTTTATTGTCACAAAATAGTTGTGAGCTGAAGAAACAACCACCTACGATTATTTAATCAGCATTAAAAAAATAGTGTTAAGATCAATCATCTTAAAACCCAAATAATTATTGTTGGCAGATGCTCTATTACACCTAACTTGCTGACAAAGCGAACTACCCAGAACAGGACTTTGTCACCTGACGGTAGCAGGTTTTGTTGGAGGGCTCCCCGGAAGTTATAAGGTTAGCGAGGCTGTGAGCGCTCTAATGGGTGGAACCTTCCTCATGCCTAAGGGAGTGGGCGTTTCACAGCACTCTAACATTTTTGCAGGCTAAAATAATCACAGTCATGCTCTTTGGCATAGAATTTCGAGGTTTGTGAGAAAAATCTCGTCCCACTCTCCTCCCATGTCCATGTGGAGGCGAGGTGGCATTTTACAGACGTATGTTTTGGTTAGGCTTCTCAACTTTTAAAAGAGTTGTCAACTCTATTCCCACCTCAGCCGAGGCTTAAAGCATGGTCTGTCCCTAATTGGCAACAGAATATTTGCACTCCAAGTACTTGTCAGAAGAGGATAACACTGAATGCTCGCTGCCCAGTGCCTATCAAAAATCAGTCATGAGAAATTGTATTTATGGAAGGTTGCCTGAAGGACACGCTTTCCCGTTTAGATCTCCAATTTTATTTTTGGATTTAGCCAAACCATTTGAGAGTAACATACTTAAACCCCATGTCTAGGCTACCTCAAAATAATAGTTATCTTCTGTGGTCATGTGCCTAGCCCTGAGTTAGGTGCTTTTTAGACATTAGCAATCATCTTTCAAATAATCATGCGAAGTTGGGGTGAATAGCCATTTTCCAGGGGAGGAAACAATCTAACCACCATCAAATTGCTTGCTCGGGACCACCCAGCAAGTCAATGGCAGAGTCCCCATCCAAACCAAAGTCGGCCTAGCTCCCAATTTCGTACCTCGTAGAACCAGAGTTGCTTTTACTGAATTGCATTTTGGTGTTACAGCAGCCTCTATTGAGGGAAATTAAAAGAGCAAATTCTATGAAGCACAGAATCATATTTAACTCTAGAGACTTTGTTCAACTTTATGGAGGCTCTTGAGTAAGAATTTCTGTGATCTTAATACTGGATGTTACTGGGCTTTCACTGAGCAACTAATAGGCTTAGTATAAAAATATTAAGAAGATTATGAAACATGATAGTGTTTCCCTTCATCTACCTTCTGGGAAGCCCAGATCCCAAGTTTTGATCTCTCTCTATTTCATACTTGAGCTCTGCAGTTTACGTGACACCTTCACCACGAGTATCCGACTTACCCTCCTATTCTCTGGCCACCGGTGGGATCCCTTTACTTACATATTCATTTGTTATACTGCGTGTATTCCGTTATACTGCATCTACTTCCATTATTTTTCTGGAAGAACATAGGATACATGAAAACCCAAACAAAAGTCTGCACTTATTAAGCATTGAGTTTCAGGAACTGTGCTAAATGGCCTTAGATAGCATTTTCTTTTTTAATGCTACAGTAACTATGAATTAGGTTCTATCATTAGCCCCATTTTACAGATGAGAAAAAGGAGACTCGGAGAGGCTGAATAAAAGGCCCATTTCTGGCTGACTCTAGAATCTGAACTCCTGACCACTATGCTTGGGTCTCTTCAGCTCCACATCATGGTGAGTTAACGGGAACAGATGGATATAACAGGATGGGAAGAAAAGGAGACATGGGGGAAAGGACAAAGCAAAGGTATGGAAAAAATTCCCTGAGGGGGTAGAAAAGGAACAAGTTAAAATAAAGGAGAGAAAAGGAAGAGAAAACAAAGAGCACAGGACAGAGATGGAATATGTTCACAACTCTGCCTCCAAAGTGTGTAACTGTCTGAACTCTCAGAATGAGGTTTTCATCATCAGCCCCAAGTATTAGCAAAACACAAACACCAACTCTTCGGTACCTCTTCTTGTTTGAGCCACTCCTTTCCACAAAGGATCGACTATTCTTTATTGCTATTGATCCTGTCTTCTGTTTCTGCTCTCAACCAAATGGATTCTACCCATGCATGGAAAATGGGGCCACCCTCTTTACAGCATCGGATGCCATAGAGGCAGCATTCGTGAGGGTTCACGGTGTTCGTTTCCAGGAAAGAGCCTGGTGGTTTTTTCATTCCAAATAAATTCCTCTCTATTGTCATCCATAGAAGTAAACAAAAAGAAGACTTAAGCACACAAGTGAACAAAACCAAAATCAAACTCCTTTGTTTTTCTGACCCCACCCCCCAACTCACGCCAAGAAATCATCACTTTTTGGTTTCCTCCCACAGTAGGGGACATGAAAAGTGAATGTGAAAACAACAATAACCACCACCACCAAACCCCTGAGAAGTACAGCTATTTACATGTATTTCTTTAGGTCACAATAAGTTATCCCTGGAATTTGAATTTACAATTAACTCTCCAAAAACACTTTAGAAGTAGCCCTTGCTGTATTAGAAAAGAGCTTGCTTCCCTGTTTTTACTTTCAAGTTAAAAAAAAAATAAATGAAAAATAAAAATAAATTTTAAAGATTTTATTTTAGAGAGACAGAAAACATAACTGGGGGACAGAGAGGGACAAATAGACTCCACACTGAGCCCGATACAGGGCTTGATCTCAGGACCCTGAGATCATGACCTGAGCTGAAATCAAGAGTCAGATGCTCAACCACCAACTGAGCCACCCAGGTGCCCCTTTGGATTTATTTTTAAAATGAAAGGTTTTCTTCCCCCATTAAATTTTAAAGGATCTGTTATAGATTAAGAAATGATAGGAGTTTTAAAAGTTTCTATTGGAACTGGCTAGATGTCTGTGATTTTATGAGCTGGAAATATCTTTAAAATTTATTGTCATAATGATGGGCTTTGAGAGAATTAGGCTATGTAATTGCTGATTTCTGTAGGTCCCGTTTGGATTCAACATTCCAAACAGGAGAATTTGAGTTGATTGTCTAGAGCAAATCTAATGCTTAAGATCGTTCCTCATGGAGAAAAGATATGTTTGGGGGCTGAACATTCTTTGCATTTCCACATGGAAGCACTACTTGAGGGTCACATCCTGGGCATCTTTCCCTAGTCTTTCCTCCTTTTGTGGCAGAGATTTCTAAACACAGGTAAGTTGAGTCATTTTTAAAGCTGCCTTGACTCTTCTTAAACTCACAGGAGCTATAAAATGGTGAAGCAAGCACTGTGTTTGTTCCCAGGTTTAGCCAAGACGGGGGCCAGTGTAGGTACACTGTGGTTCAACCCATCAGGCAAGATTGTTTTGAAGATAACGTATGTGAACATGCTTTGTAAATGGTAAAACATTAGCAAATTAAAGAAAATTAGATCCAGATCCAGGTGCATATCTAGCTATAGATAAAGGAAAGACTCTGGATTTTCATTCTGCTGCTGCCAATTAGCTAACATTTATTGAGCGCTGTTAGATTATGCCACAACACAGTGCTATAGACTTCTTTAAAGAGGAGGCTATTGAAGTGTGGGGTCATATTAAGAGCTCAACACCAGTATTAGTAAAACAGCATTGCCAGTAGACTGGAGACAGAGAATTATGCTGACAAATGGGAATGCCAAGAAAAATTCTACACTATGACTATAGGATAATGTAGTTCAGAGTTGATGACATTAAGCCAAGGATATTCCTGAACAGGTAAAAATGGGCCTACATATTATTTTCTGGTTCATTCAATTTTCTATCACTAGGTATCCAGTAAGACCCTCCAAACCGCTGCTCTGTGCTTCCAACAGATTATAAAACATTTGTCTTTTGTAACCATACACAAAAATATGTTTACCAAGAATTTTTATGAGATCCTTGTTTAGTTTTTAAGCTCCCATATTTAATGCCAGCAGGAATCTTGGAACATCCTTTAAGGATACACTTAAAATTTTCTTCACAGCTGATAGACGCTGGACATTTTAGCCACTGAGCATGGTGTTCCATCTTGTCTATAGGATTTGTTTTTGGGAGCCAAAGGTGCTTAAAATAAGAATCCATTGTGTAATGTAATTAACCTAAGCTTTAATGAGTTTTTTTTTCTTTTAAATGTTCTTTTCAAATTATACTGAAGATGTTTAAGAGTGTAAATGTCCACAAGGATTACATGGGAAGGATATATCCATTTTCTGGAGGAAAATATATAGTATTCAGTTACTTCAAATAATCAAAAAGATGAGAACTTTGTTAATGTCAATATTTAGGCTAGAGAAGGGAAGAGTGAAGTTTTATTTATTTTATTTTTTAAGATTTTATTGATTTGACAGAGAGAGAGAGAGTGAGAGAGTGAGAGAGGGAACACAAGCAGGGGGAATGGGAAAGGGAGAAGCAGGCTTCCCGCTGAGCAGGAGCCCGATGCAGGGCTCGATCCCAGGGGCAGACTGAAGTTTTAAAGAACACATACTTCTTTGGAATTTTTTATTGATCGAGTGACAACCTAGGACGGTTTCTTTAATGAACCCATTAATGTTTGATGAGGGTATTAAAAGATTTCTAAAAGCTAGGGCAATCCTAAGGTTTCTTCGGTTTCCACTTTGAGTTCATGATTCAACAACTGCTTTAGGAAAATATAAGGTCTCCATCTCTTTACGCAAATGTTCGGGAGTTATTTTATAACATAGTCCCTCCTTGCAGAAGCTATTTGTTCTAAACTAGACTAAGAGGAGATACAGTGAAAAGCTACTTACATTGCCAAAGGAGTGAGAAAAGTTGTCCAATTCTATCTCCGCTTTCTTCATTGTAAGAGAAGAGAGTTTGCAAGTAATCCCCACACTCTCAGAAGACAGAGCCATTTCCTCCCCCACTTTTACTTTTTTTTTTTTTTTAAGATTTTATTTATTTAACAGAGAGAGACACAGCGAGAGAGGGAACACAGGCAGGGGGAGGGGGAGAAGGAGAAGCAGGCTTCCCGCGGAGCCGGGAGCCCGATGCGGGGCTCGATCCCAGGACCCTGAGATCATGACCTGAGCTGAAGGCAGACGCTTAACGACTGAGCCACCCAGGCGCCCCATCCTCCCCCACTTTTAAAGCTTAATTTCTACACAAGGTGATTTTCACTGGGGAAATATACCACTGATTTCTTTGACTGACAGCTAAAACATTCAGATCTCCCTCTATAAAATGCTTTGAAAAAGTACATTTGTCTTCTTTGACTCACAGTCCACGATTTATCCTTTGACTTCTTCCCTTCAGTCATTTTGACACTGGCTCTGGGTTATCTGTCCACGTGTGTGCACGCGCCCCTTCAGAATGACTTTATGACAAGTGGTCTTACTCTGAACACTACCTTAAATTTCAGCTGCCCTGTTTGCTCCTGTACTTACAAAGTCTGAATTTACTGGGGGCCCTTGTAGTGCTATTTTTGACACATCATTAAGTTCCCTTTTCATTGGGAGCCTAAGGGCATATTCAGGCTCACCACGAAGAGCTAGCCTAAATAACGGTTAAAACACGTGTCACGAGCTGCAAGGGGCTTGTTTGCCAGCAGGGCCAACGGCTCAGTGCAGCTCAAGCAATCCCCTACAACAGGGTGGGTAGAGATAATGAGATAACCACACACCACCAGTGAGTTGTTCATCTTTGTCTTCAAGCATCTAAGAACACAGTTATCTCAGTAGGCCGGTGCACCCCGGGGAGTTATAAATATCTTTCAGAAGGTAAAGAAAAACTGTCAGAGAAAACATACCCGAAAAATACAAGCAAAAGAAGAGTTGTGAACAATTTTTTCAAGCAAAATTTCAGCTCTATGAGAACTTACTGAATCAGGCCAATTAGTCCTCTGTGCCTTTTTTTTTTTTTTTGGCAATGTTTATTTTAATTGTATGCAGATTTATTCTAATGTTATGATGCTAATCAACCTTTGCAGCTATAATAAAATAAAGGCAACGCCAACACCTCATCAACTAATCACATGGCTGCTTTTATCCTAGAGACTGTATCCTCCCTACACAACACCTAAGTACTATAAAAATTATTTATACAAATAAACTATTATCTAAAGACTGAAAAGGCATAATAAATTATGCATAATATGGCCCAATTATGTGGTAATTTCTTTGTTTTAATTATTTGTATAGTTTTAATGAAGGGGTTGCTAGAAGGTGGAACCATTTTTATATTTAATGGAAAAAACAAATTTGTTTTAAAGAATGAAAACAAAGATAATTGGCTCTTAAATTAGAGGCATACTAATATATGCATGTTCCTAAATTATTACCAGGATTATTACTTTGTTTGTGCTATCAAAACTTTTTTCTCTGGAGCTCTGATGTTGGCTATTCAAGTATTTTTCCCATTTCTGTTAAATGTATTAATATCTTGCTGTTCATCAAGTGCCAAAATAAAGGTTAAAAAAGTTCCCTGGATTATCTACAGAAGAAAAGTTGGGGAGGGTGATGACAACTATGATCTTTCAAGATGCAGTTTACGAATGCATAATAACTTAAGAAAGTGAGAAAAAAAATAGATTTATCAAGAAAAGAGAGAACTATCCTAAATTCAACACAGCAAATCAGCAAATTTCTTCAGGGAAAGACATCAAATTTGAAAGGCATCAATACTTTTCTGCTGTCACCAAACTGTTATTTATGCTCATGTACCAGCTGGATTTGTGTATGTGCGTGCATAATCTTTTTCTCACCACTGATGTCATCATTAAAGCTGTGCAAGAATTCTGATTTTCGCTTTGCACAATCTTCAGGAGAGACTTGGACATTATGGTGAAAGTTTGTGACAAGTTTGTAGAAGTCAGAAATGCGGGCTTTACGGCAGTGAAGTTTCACCACTGCAAAAGAGGAAGCTTGCCTAACTGGGTACTCTTTTTGCCAGTCCAGGCTGCCCTGCAGAAACCACACAGAGCAATTCCAGAGAAAGAGGTAGCTAACCATTCTGGGGAAAGAAGACAGGCATCTAGTACTACCCGTATAGCACCCCACAGAATGAGCGGTCCTTTGTGAGTTGTCACGCCTACTCTAGAATTATTTCAAAACTACCGATTCTAGGGGCGCCTGGGTGGCTCAGTCGTTAAGCATCTGCCTTCGGCTCAGGTCATGATCCCAGGGCCCTGGGATCGAGCCCCGCATCGGGCTCCCTGCTCTGCGGGGAGCCTGCTTCTCCCTCTCCCACTCCCCCTGCTGTGTTCCTGCTCTCGCTATCTCTGTCAAATAAATAAAATCTTAAAAAAAACAAAACAAAAAACTACCGATTCTATGACACGCCAGAAAGATACCAACCATTGGGCATCCACCTCTCAAGGCTGCTGGTGCTGCGTTTGCTTACTGTCAACCTCATCTCTGAGGTTTATAAAGGCTTTGAGATACGAAGGCTTTTAAGTATTTTCATTTATGAAATCTCAAAGCTGTGATGAATTCATTTTCAGAGCAGGAGGCAATAACCAAGAACAAAGAGACCTCACACGGCAGTCCAGAGGCAGCTGAGTGTAGAGATCTCAGGTTGCACAGGGGACAAGCCCCCTGACAGAGGCCAGAAGGTGGGGCCTATGAAAGGGGCCCCTTCCCATAGCAGGGACATAGCTTCACTCAATACTCTATTTCTGACTGGCAGGACAGTTCCTTAAGTCAGACACATGTCCTTCTAACTCTTTCGGCGAGGTTTCAGTTTTTCCAGAAACAACCTAGCCCAAAATTACCTATCGCAAATAAAACCTCATTGGGACACCTCCCAACTGGATTAGATGATGGTGGGCTATTACTTAGTGTAGTTAGCAGTTACGAATGCAGAGGCTTGAGGGTTTGAGTGCTGGGGATTTTGAAAGAGAAGGTAAATGGACTGTTATCTAGCGTCTCTTATGGGAGTGGTTCAGTGACTACACCCCTTTCTTCTATTTTTTTTTTTTTTAAAGATTTTTATTTATTTGACAGAGAGAGACACAGCGAGAGAGAGAACACAAGCAGGGGGAGTGGGAAAGGGAGAAGCAGGCTTCCCGCAGAGCAGGGAGCCTGATGCGGGGCTCGATCCCAGGGCCCTGGGATCATGACCTGAGCCGAAGGCAGACGCTTAACGACTGAGCCACCCAGGCGCCCCTCTTCTATTTTCTTAGTTTATTCTCACAAAACCCTACCAGGAAGGCAGGAGTTTCCCCCTTCTGACAAAGGAGCTAACTGAAGGTAAGAGAGGCAAAAAATTTAACAGAAAAAAAGGGAGTGACAAGGGCCTGGGTATGAACCCTGGTTCTGGTCTACTAGCTCGACAGCACTGGGCAAGAGACCTCCCATCCCTGGGCCTTACGTCCTCATCTATAGGGTTGTTGTTTGGTCAAGAGCAGAGATGCTATCTCTGTGTGGCAACTCAGTGGGTACCTGACCCACCACATGCAGCCACTGAAAACCTTGCTTCAGCCCAAGCTGTGATCCTGTGGCCTTCTCATAACCATGACAGAGTCATAATCTGCATCCAGGCTGTCTTACTTTAAAGCTCTTGCCCTTCCCTCAATATAGTTCAACTGGATTCTGGGAAGAAATGCAGTAACAAACCCATCTGTATTATCTGCATTGTGTCACTGAGAGGTGCCAAAGGTATATGAATGTCAGCCCTCGAGGGCTTACTATCCAGCGGGGAAGAGAAAACACACACAGAGGACCAATTTAATACATAAAGCATGATACCGTGCTGTTAAGCAACAGAAGGACGGTCAAGACAAAAAGCACTTTAGGAGTTGAGGGGTTTTCATTACGGAGTCTCTCCACCTTCTCCAGTCTCTTGTGCTTTTCTAGTTACCATGGTGGCTGGCATCAACTGAGATTCTTTATAAAGACACTCAGGGTTGAGACTTATGGCTGGAAGTTTTATACTCCAAAATTCCCTTTCCCCACGGATTTTCTAATTTCACAGTCTGAGCCTGTGTCTTTGGAATAGATTTAAACGACCCACCTGATTGCTCATGGTTTTGTCCGAAAGCAGCGACCCCAGTTTCTTCTGTCAACTGGAGGTGATAAAATTTGCCATTTCCTATTTAGAACATCTTTGCTTCTTTTAGACAAAAGGACAAGATAAGCAAGGTCATTATTGGATCCTGCTCTGCCATTTAAAAAAAACAGGGACTTACAAATTATGGGGCCATTTGCATACCAGGAAGCAAAAAGATTTTGATTAGGAATATTCTCTCTGTATATAGGACCATTAATAATGCTTAAGAGTGCTTTTTCCCTAAACGCAAATCTGGTTGAAAACCCGACTTTTCATTGCTTTCCAGGAAGATTCTACGGTTTCGACAGAAGCAAAAATGCATCCCATGGTCCCTGGAGAAGTATCAGAGCAGTGTTTAGGAACAGAGCTGGGAGCTAGTCTGTTTGGGTAGGAGACCCACCACTTAGCAGCTATAGGTCCCTGGGCAAATCACTTCACTTCTCAGTCTGTCCCTCGGTCTCTTCTTCTGTATGTAGGGTAAGGATAATAGGAGTAACCAGCTTATGAGACTGTTAGGAGCGTTAGATGAGCTACTATTTATAAAGCCCTTACAACAAAGCCTGGCCCATCGTAAGCAAAAACAGAGTACAGGTTAAAGGGGTCAAGAGAGTTGAGTTTGCTTGCACGTTCTCTTTAAGCTTCTCCAAGGTTAGAGGGATGAGAAAGGGGGTAACTGAAGTTTGAAGCCCTTGGGTTTGTGGGTGCAGATGGGGGGCACTGGTTAATTGATTGGTCATCTCTTAATGTACAGTGAGTCTTAATAAGGGCCCCCAAATCAGATTAGTCTTCCCCGCTCAAGTAAGGGTAAAGTATTCATCTGTGTATTTAACATCATTCTACGCCCGCGAGGAGTCAGAAAGGCAGATATCCTGAGGCACAGCTCTTGCACAGGAGGACTTTTGGCAATGGTATTTAAACATTCCTTTGCATACCATGATTTGATTTAAGGCAGTGATTTGTTAACTGGGTCATCTGTAACACAGATCCTTTCCTTTTTTTGGAAATACACCTGTTTCTGGGATTTGATCTGGCTCCTAATTCAAACAGACCTCCAAGTGCTCTGAAACAAAATCAACCTAAAATTACCCACTTATCTCGAGTTACACTTAGGCCATATGGTTGAAGTCGTCCAAATGTCACAGAAGCGACGGCAGCAGCCATCATCACGCTTGGCACTTACCCAGCATCCTGCCTGCCGGAGTATTATGTAAGTTATAAGACTTCCATTAAGACAGAGGTGTTAACCCTAATTCCAAAAGGACAGTCACTTGACTGCTATGTTTTGTTTGGGCTCCGTTTCCTGGTGAATTGCTACATAGGAGTTTCTTCAAGTCCATACTGGTTTCAGGATGGCATTCTTATAACTGATAATGTCTCCAGTGTTAACTCCTAGGATATAGAAGACAGATGGGAGGCATGTAGGACAAAGACCTTTTTCCCGGCTCTTTGAATAGACTCTTAACTAAATCATTAGACTTGCTGCATTTCAGTCAGAGGACAATGGCTAGATTGTCATGACCAGAAACTCCCGCAAAAGGCACTGGAAAAGTCTGGGCAGTAAAGAGAACTCAGTGCATCACCTTACATCTTTACCCACCTGAACTTGAGATTCTCTATCAGATTAAAGACCTACTCCTTAGCATCCACCATCGTGCCATACATATAGCAGGTGGCCAATAAATTAACATCGAGTGGATAAATAAATGTATTAAATGCATAAATAACTTATTGTAACCATCACAAAGTTTTACAGTATGTATCTACAGTAGAGGTGATGGACACAAGCAGAGAAAAAGCAGGAAGAGGACGCTGGACAAGAAAGAGGATGACAGGGTTGACTGGGGGACGTATAAACTGGTTGAACTGAAGGGATCCTCAGAGTTCTTTGTATTAACTTCTCTAAGTAATGTAGTGTGACTCAAGACAAAACTCCATCAATGTTTTGCCTAGAATTAGTCCTATGGTATTGGATGCCTCTGGAATTATCTAGGCTGGAATCAATGAAGATCTATGCTTCCCTCATCATTAACCAAATAACCTTTCAACAAATGGGCCGGCCAAGTCATGTGCTAGTTGCTGGGTGCCAGGACGGAATACTTCTCAGAGATGCCATCCCTGTAGTCAGGAAACTTACAGTGAAATTCAAGAGCTGAAAAATTCAATCTTTAAGAATATACCCAGCTTACTCCCAGTACTAGTACTTGGCGATCACCTTCACATTGAAGTCGTCACACCTAAATATCCAGAAAGTTTTATCATCAACTATAACCATGCCTCTGGGCAAATATCCACTCCCACCAGAATCTGCTTTACCTGCTGACTATGAATAGGAAGATATTAAGCCAATATGTAGTATTTTCCTCGTAGCTGAGTTTTTATGTCTCACAATACTAAGAAACTCTAGGGTCAGCAGTTTGCTGAGGGCAGGGAGAGATAAGACTAAACAAGATAGGAAACGTTTTTTGTTTGATTGGTAGCAATTGTAAGGAAGTGTAAAATAAGCACGAATAGGTTTCAGAATAGAAGGGCTAAGTTATATTCATTTGAAAATAATACAAGAGGGGGTGCCTGAGTAGCTTAGTCAGTTAAGCATCTGCCTTTGGCTCAGGTCATGATCTCAGGGTCCTGGGATCAAGCCCCACATCGGGTTCCCTGCTCAGCGGGGAATCTGCTTCTCCCTCCCCCTCTGTGCTCTCTCTCTCTCTCTCTTGCTCTCTCTCTCGCTCTCTCAAGTAAATAAATAAAATCTTAAAAAAATAGAAGATTCTTGCCCACCACAGTCCCTCTCAGGCTGGGAGACCCAGGCCTCGTTGGGATGGATGTTCACGCTGTTGTACTGATGACGGCAGAGCCCAGAAGCACTGAGGCGCAAATCCAAACCATCGGTTTGAATCCTGGCTCTAGCACTTCCTAACTCTAAGATCTCAGACAAATTTCTCTTTCAGAGCTTTGATTTCCCTTTCCATGAAATGCTAAAATAATAGCACCTTCCTTAAAAGACGATTATAAAGATCACATGATGACATCTGCACATTGCCAGGCATATAATATATGCTCAATAAATATTCATTCTCCCTAATTGAAAGAAACTAATTCACACATCAAATTCTAGGACTTTGATCTAGAGTAATGACCTCAGGCTAAGCACTAGAAATATGGCTGCATCTGACCACCACAGGGGATACAAAGCCAAGTCCTTTGAATCAACCTTGTATCACCATGAATGAATCCCATGTACTAAAACTGGGTTTGGTGTAAAGCAACACCCATCTTAAACTCAATGTAGCTAGGGAAAAGCACCCATTCCCCAACATCAGGGGGATTCTTGAAGCTATCTAAGTTAGTCTGAGAATGGAAAAACACAATTGAGAGAGAACCTCCTTCAAGATTACAAATGGTATTAATAGGAAAACAGGACAAAATTGCAAAGCCTGGGGTATACAGAGAGGAACAGAGATGACAAATAGCATTCTCTTCTTTCCTTTCTCACCCATTAGTTGGAACACTAGGGGCCTGGGAAGAAGAGTGTGAGAGAAGAATTTTGCCTGGATCTTCTTTGAGAAGAACTCACAGTGTGAGAAGAGATTTTGACCCTACTAGAAGCAGGTAATTGGGGCTTTTGGTCTCCTGGGATGCTCTGTATTTCTTATGGCTCATTCTTTCCCTTAAACCCCTGTGTTTCCTATTTCTTATTTTGGGTTGGGAGAGGTAAACACCTCGGGTGGTCTGGGCTTACTAGCCCTGTGCTACTGAGAGTAAATGATTTCACCCCACTGGACTCAGTTTCCATTTCTGAAATAAAGAATATTATTATAAGACTTAAGTATTCTTGTAAAAACCAAATAGCCTAATATTTGTAATACAATCTAGATAGCTATGCTTCCTGATTTCTAGAAAGGCAGTATTGTTATGTGGAAAGTGGCTAGACTTGTTTTGAAATTGAATTGAATATTAAACAAGCTGCTTTACAGAGCATCTATGTTGATTCGAGGTGGATTTTTAGGTGTGTGTGGAAGGTTGTTGATGGAGAGTACCACCCTCAGGTATGGTCGTTTCAGATACAACAGCTAAGTACTTGGCACACAGTAGGTGCTCAGTATGGCAAGCATCCTTGGTATTGGAGTACCACAGTAGACAAAACAGCACAGAGTTTGTTGTTTGGCATGCATCCTCGTCTTCAAGGAGAGAAGCAGATGGGTCCTTCCCTTGTCCCAGGTTGCCAGCCCAGTTCACCAGGGAATAACAGACAGGGGCTCAAGGACACATCACTGGGGTAGAAAGTTCCCCTGAAACATAAAACAGTGGCGTTCCCAAAAAAGTGCTTAATAGGCTGACCACCACAGATAAAACGGTGGCAAAAGGTAACTTAGGTCACAAATCTAAGGTCAATCACAAAGATTGGCACTCAGACTAGAAACACTCTCAGGATCTAACTTTCTCCATTAAAAAGAGCTGAAAGACAAAGCTGATTTTCTATGCTGTTGCTACTCACCATTTCCTAGTGGCACAACTCCCACCCCAAATGTTGTGGAATTACATTCAGTATAGATTTGTTTATCAGTTCTTCTACCCTATCCATTTTTCAGCAGCTGATTAGTCTCCCTGGGATGAAGACACATCTCTGATCAAGAGCTGCTTGACTCTTTCCCATCCTCACACATGCATCCCAATATCCACATTACTTATAATAAATGTGCTTATATGTACATATATAAACACATTTGTACGCATATACGGTCCCAGTGCTGTATTCAAAGACACATTCCAAATGGATGTATATATGCACTCATATACATATAGGAATCCAATTGGATTCCCAGAGGGAAATGCGGAACACATTGTTAAAATGTCTGTCATCCATGTAAGAGAAACAGAAATGAGCTGGGCATTAAATTTGCATACAGCCCCGAGCACAGAGGTTCCTGTATGTGTACGGTTCTCCTGTTCTTGATGATGGGCATATCTGACAGAAAGATTCTGTCAGGATTAGCTCAGGAAAAACACCCCCAAGGAGATAATTTGAAGACATACTGAGAATTTGCCTCAATACATGAAAATAAACATGAAATCCTCAGCACTCTCTGCACATTGAGAAGTTCCCACCAACACCCTGCTGCACACCGGGGGATAATCTACTGGAGCTAATTAACACACAGTCATACACAACGCTGTTAGAAGTGGTTGCCACTTAGGATTGATTTAGTTGCTGCAATGCTTAAAAGAGACTTGAGAAGGTTTTTGTGTAAATGTGGGAGGAAAGGAGAGGAAATAAAAGTGTAAAAACAGCTGCAAAATTAAAAGGTGCTAAGGTCTTTTTTCCCCCCTGAAGACATTAGGGAAACTTATTGAGAAACTATTAGTATTCCAGTAAAGCTTTTTACTTGATTTTATGTTTCCTTCCACATCAAAATTACACGCGCACACACACACACTCGATGCATGGTCTATAGATTGTGGCTATGAAAAAGGGCAGGTTTTACTTTATAAGCAAACAAACTCTTCATTAAATGCTAACATATGGGTTGTGTCATCTAAAAAAACAAAAATTTTCTCTCTCCATGTCTACTTCTCACTTTATCTTTCTGATTTATGGAGATTTTCTGCAACTTTATTAATTAGTAATAGGTCTTGGGAAAAGTCATCGAGAATAGAGGGCCACAGATAATTTCTTTGCCAAATGAAAAAGACAAAACAAATCCAACTACTTTAAAATGTTCTTCCTCAAAGTCCATGTTATGAAGGCTATCTTAGGAATCAACAACATCTCTAATAATCATGATAGTGAAATATCCCAACTGAGTAAATAATGAGGTTTTACTAACCTGCTCTTTATTATTGAAACATAATAGAAATAATCTAGAAAAGGCCATTAGTGTAAACACCATCTCAGGCTTTATGAAAACTTAGAGAGTTGCAATTGATTGTTTGCACTGATATACTGGGTTTACTAAAGAAAATTATAATAACAAAAATGATTTCAGCAGGGAGAGTGTTTACTCTGGAGTTGACAATCTACTTTTTATTTTAGCTGTATTGTTTGTATCCAAAATAGCTTCTTGATTCAGGCTAATTCTATTTGGCTATATTTTGCTTTCCTTTAGTTGAGATAGTTTATGAAGGATAATAAGAACTATGACAAAAAATTCTGCAAATCTGTCTTTCCATTAGGTTAGACTAGCCTACAAAATAAAAAATTCAATAACAATGCACTGACACCGAGGATCTACCACGTCCAAAGCCCTTTACCACATCTTGAGTATAACAGAGAAACAAAGGCAACCTCTCCTCCATCCTTCAGAGGCTTAATGCCAGGATGGAAGGCAGACACAACCACAGAGACTTCACAAATGGGAAATACTGGTGGCCGCTACGTAGAGTGTTTGGTTTAGATACACGTGGGCGCTTGCACACATGATGTGATCAATTAATAAGGGTCTACCAAGAGAAAGGGCAACAGAGGTGGTAGAATGGACATGACATCTCTGTCAGCTCTGGCCTAAAGTTGGTATGCAAGGGTGGTATGGGACTTTATGGAATAAATAAGGTTAGAATGGTGAGATTTTATTTTCAATATATTTAAAAAAAACCTAACCAATTATTAACAATGATTTTGAGACCACTGATTGTGCTTCATATGAATTTTAGAGTGGTTTATGTATAAAATAAAAGCATTAACAAAATATTCAATACTAAAGCTGAAGATCCACAAGTTTACAAGTGTTCTATAAATGAGGGAGTCTGGCTGGCTCAGTTGGAGAAGTATGTGACTCTTGATCTTGGGGTTGTGGGCTCAAGCCCCACATTGGGTGTAGAGATTACCTAAAAATAAAATCTTAAAAACAAAACAAGAACAAAAACAAATGCTCTGTGAACGCAAGTAAGAGACTCCTTTGAACTGGACAAAATACCTGGGAAAAATTCATGGGTTCTGGGAATTTGCAACGTGGGACCAGCACATCTGAATGAGGCAAACAGACTGATTTTTACATAAAAAGATTGTGTCCTTGCAAAAATAAAGAGTTGTGGGTTTTTTTTTTTTTTGCTATGTCTCCAAACGTTAGCCAAAAAACATTAGCTGGAGGCAGCTGCTCGGTCTACTCTATATAGAACAGATACTAAGTACCAAAAAGGACCAAGAGAGATCACCCTTCTCCTAGATTTCCCTTCATTCTGCTTGACCAGTCCCCCATTAACACTAACACCAAATAACATTGGGAACAAAGCTTTTGTTCATCGTTCTTTAAAAGAGTTGGAAAGGCATCTCGGCTCTTTCCACAGTTTAGCTATTGCGGACATTGCTGCTATGAACATTGGGGTGCATATGGCCCTTCTTTTCACTACATCTGTGTCTTTGGGGTAAATACCCAGGTAAATACCAGCTAGGGTAGCTCTATTTTTAATTTTTTGAGGGGTGGCTGTACCAACTTGCATTCCCACCAACAGTGTAAGATGCCCTTCAACAGACGAATGGATAAAGAAGATGTGGTCCATATATACAATGGAATATTACTCAGCCATCAGAAAGGATGAATACCCAACTTTTACATCAACATGGATGGGACTAGAGGAGATTATGCTAAGTGAAGTAAGTCAAGCAGAGAAAGTCAAATATCCTATGGTTTCACTTATTTGTGGAACATAAGGAATAGCATGAAGGACATTAGGAGAAGGGAAAAATGAAGGGGGGCGGAAATCAGAGGGGCAGACGAACCATGAGAGACTGTGGACTCAGAAACAAACTGAGGGTTCTAGAGGGGAGGGGGGGTGGGGGGATGGGTTAGCCCGGTGACGGGTATTAAGGAGGGCACATATTGCATGGAGCACTGGGTGTTATACGCAAACAATGAATCATGGAACACTACATCAAAAACTAATGATGTACTGTATGGTGATGACTAACATAATAAAATTAAATTAAAAAAAGAAGAGTTAGAAAGAAGGAAATTTTTAAAATATTTGAGCAAACATGTGGACATTTCATTTTTATGCATTTCATTAACTGACCTCTACAGCTACACTCACTCCCAGAGCATAGAGACCGGCAGATGCTCCTTCCAGAGCCTCGTTTTCCTTCCAGATTGAAGGTGGCAGAGAAGCATGCAGGAGGCATGGGAAGAGAAAGATGGATTGAAAAGTGGCAGGATGTCAGTCTCAACGCAATCCTGGCAGCTCCCCAAATACCAGTCGTAGCAATGTTTTTCTGAACCTCCTTCACTCACAAGTTTCACTTTATATTGATTAAAAAAAAAAAAATCTTTACCATTTTAACCCCCTCCTCCTCCTCCTCCAGCAAGTTCTGGCTTCTTTCTTTGGTCTTCTGAAACACCATCTACTTTCTTCTCCTGACGTGGTGTTTCCTTTCTCAACGTAGTATAGATCCTTTCAGGGAAGGAACCCAGTTGGATCTTATAACCTGACTTCACATTAAAATAACCTGAGGAGGGTTGGATTTTACTCATCATACCTGGGCCTTCTCCAAGACTAGTTAAATCGGAATCATGAAAGGCAGAAACTGGTGTGTGAGAGCGTGTCTTATTGCATCCCTGGTGATTTTAACAAGCATCTAGTAGAGTGGATTGTAGATGACTGGCTCCCACAGTGTGGACTCTGGACCAGCATGACTGGCATCACCCATCACTTAAAAATGCAAATCCTCGGGCCCGACCTTACCCTAATACATCAGAAACCTTAAGATCAGGGCTCAGATTTCTGTGTTTCTAAGAGCCTTCCAGGTGATTTTGAATCATGCTAAAATTCTGAAGCCTATGCGCTAGATCACTGACATTTTAATTGTCTAAGTTAAGACCTTTAGCAAAATCTTCTTTAAAGTGTGGTCTCTGACCGGCAACATCAGGATCACCTAAGAGCTCTACCCTTGGCTTACTGAGGTTTTTAATAAGATCCCCAGGTGACGTGTTATGTAGATCAAAGGCTGAGAAGCACTGTTCTAAGAACTTACTCAAAATTCCATGGACTCTGCCAAGTAGCTGGCTGTTACGATCTTATTAATACATGTAATAATTATTCATTTCTCAAAAAATGGAACCCATTTATTCTTCAGCTATTAAAACGCAAAGTGGTTTTTCCTATGTGGTGCCAGGTCTAAGTCTTTTTCTATGCTTCTGTCTTTGTTCTAAGGGTATTTTCACATCTCCTGAGAAAAATGAAGAAAGAAAAGGTCAAAATCCCTGATGTTTTCCTTAGTTCTGGGATGTATCCATTTTATTCCTCTGGAAATGGGATCTAAGGTTTGACAGAGAACAAAGATGGATTCTTTGCTTTGTGTCCACTCCCACACACAGGAAGGGATCTCTGGGGGTAAAAAACAAAAAACCCCCCAACCTTATTGAACGTATTAAGAGGCAGCAATGTATTTGTATACACATATACTGGGGTGGGTAAATTAGAGGAGAGGGAAATGTCATCTCCAGCAAGTCAAGTTCATCACCCCTAAGGGTCAAGCCCTGGTGTGAGGATGCCCCAGATTTCTCTGTAACAGAGGGAGCTCTGTTGCTTCTTGTGATTATTCTAAAACATTACTTTGTGAGAACCGGAGTAATGGCAAAAGGTCACAAACCCACCTGCTCAAGCACCTGTTTTTCCACTCTTCTTTCATCTGCAACTTCAGTCTCATTTAGCTCAGATAAGAACTGATCCCTTGAAACTGCAGGTCCTTCCCTGTTTGGTATCCTAGCCTAAGCCTTGATTTGGAAGGGATGGTGAGCGGGTGGACAAAAGGGCTGTCAGGTGATCTACATTTTCAGCTAATAAAAAGAATATTTTCAGAGTTGAAAAGAGCATACTAAAAAATAATGATTTTAAACTCTGCCTGAAATCTGATCAAAACCAACATGTAAATCAACTACACTCAGTAAAGGAATATGTCATTGAATCTTAGAAAGTCTTGAAAAAATTAAGAAAGATTCAAAATCAAACGTGTAACATTAAGAAATGAAGAAGCCTCCCTACCCCAGTAACGTTAGAGGTCCGAGTTTGACCAGTCTGTTCAAAACTTTTTTGTCAAGTTACTTCTTTCAGAGCTTCCCCCACCCTGCAGCCCTGTGGTCACCCTGTGAGAAAATGGCTTCTCTAACCACTTAAGATGTGAATATTTGTTGTGAACCAGCTGCAGCTCTAATAACCACTGATCCATGGAATCAAAGCCTACTCCTCACAAACAATAAGCTCTTCTTGTTCCTGAAACTGCACTCTGTAACCTTTGCAAGCATTATAAAAGTAGGCATGATGGATCCCAGTGCAATTTCTTATGACAGGATTAATTCCAAACTTCAGAAAAGTAGCTGAAGTTTTATCAGCAGAGGTGGTAACTGATGACTACAATTGCTAAGACTATGGGGCATTTTTTTTTGCAAAATAAGATGCAGCGTATTGCCAATTTGGTCAACAGCTGAAACTAAAAATGCTGACGGTTTGAGTTACGTTGACGCAGCGGTGACAACCAAAGGTTTGTTTCTCTCGCACCTAAATATAATTTTTCCATATTAAGAAATACAATAATTCAGAAACAATTTGTTCAAAGGATCCCTGAAGTAAATAAACCAAGCTCCATTCTCTAAAATCCAATGAGTTCCTTGGTAGCAAAGGAACACAGGAATGAAGGTTTATAATTTTTTTTTTGACCTCCACAAAAACATCATGGAATTAGCCATTTGCAGGTGTGACATATTACCTAAAAGTAAAGTATATTAAGATTTCAGTGTAATTAAATCCATTTCTCTCCTCAGTGAAGTATGATGTTAATAAAATATAAATATTTCCACTCAGATCCTAACCACTTGGGCCTCCTGATCTAGAATAGAACCTGGACAGGTAGTGGGCACTTGGTCAGTGTGAGGAAGGAAGGAACGAAGGCAAGTACATCAAAATCGGAAAATACCCCTGCTGAGAGAAGAGAATTATCTTTCCGAAATAAATCAGAAGTTATACTTCTAAAAATATCATGTACTATTTTCAACCCATGAATTAGAAATAAAGGTGCATTTTGGTATGAAACACATGCTCTGCAACTGTTTGAATTAATACACTGCTGTCAATTATTCCAAAAAACAGCTGAGAAGGAAGGCAACGATCTTCATTTTCGCTTAAGAAATATATACTCAATGGCACTTTGTACTATTAGTTAAAAATAACAAATCACGATGAGAATGCCGGTCCTTCTGGCTTTGAACTATTCTTAACAGAAACAAGATTAAACAGGTTTAACCTGGTAAAGGTTTGGAGATGTTAACAGTAATTGCCTCGTTGCTTGTGAGGGTGCCTGACGTCCAGAAGCACCTTTTTGGGTAATATTTGCTACACAGTCCTAATATATTCTATATTTTAGAAGACCTGTGGATTTCTTTTTTATCTGAACGGCTGTATGAGAAACAAAGCATTATGTTTCGGACAAGAGGCCTCATGATTTTCAAGATTCCAGGTTATGCACTTAGCCATTCAGCTGTCTCCCACCTACATGGGGTCACAATGACAAGAAAAGTCACCTTTGAGCAAAATCATGAACTTCAAGGCCAAACAACTGCATAAATAATCTGTAGGCCACAGACCATCATCAAAGTCTGGAATTTATGCAAATAACACTGCTTACATTGAACAGATTTGTAATGGTGTAAGCTTTTCCAGCCTAAATAAATGAGAAAGTGGAGAGCTTTTACAGTGCAAGATTGCTACCTACAGGCCAAACTGCAGAATGACATACAAGGCAATTAGCGGGGAGGGAAAAAAGAGGCAAACAGTGTTTTATCACGGCAATCTAAGTTCTATACGGATAAGCAGACAAACCCAGGAGCATGTCAAGATAGCATAACACACACTGGGATGCTTATTGACAGTTTTTGTTTGAAAACTACAATGCACTTTTTGCGGTTTCTGTTATTTCCCACTTTTTTTTTTTTTTTTCTTTTGGAGGGTTCTTTATCTTCTGAAAAATGTAAATTGCTTTTCTGGGGGCGTTAAAGTTCTGTCTCGATAATGTATTCTAATACCTCTGCATATATATTGAATACATAGATATATATACCTACATATATATTTTCTACGTAGAATCTATATTGATCATTTTGTTTTTGGTAGAGCAATCAATTACAAAATTTGGAGTAAGCTTCTGTGGTTCAAGCAAATCTTGTAAGGCAGCAGTGGTTAGAGGAGGGAACAGTTTATTCTACATTTTCCCTGACTCTATACAGCTTTTAAAATTCATTTGTTCAAAACTCTCTACTTTCCATATTTAGAGTAATTTAAAGATTATGTGTATTTTAAACTGTACTTCTTTAAGAAAATACCAAATACTTCGGTTATGAAGCTCACATGGTAGTTTATCTCACAATAAAGGAATCTGATTTTCACTGACAAAAAAAATATGATTAACACTGAATTCTCAGTAATTTATATAACAGCCACATTTTCTGAAATACGGAGGGTGGTTTTTAAAATACGGATCTTTGAAACTATAAGACAAGTTATTAGAAATGCATTTTTCCTTCAACTATAAAGAAAATCCAACTCTAAAGAGAGTAGGTTTCAAAACTGAATAATATATTATGGTTAAAACACATCAACAATCTGTCACACCATATGTACAAATAAACATATCCCACCATCATTGCAAATGCCATAAATGAGGCCATCTGAAAAGGTAAAGCAAATTCTTCCTCATACTGTTATAGACGCTAAATAACATTGTCAACATTTTCCAAGATATGCCTAAAGGAAAGTTATCTTTCTATAATATGGCTATTGATATACTTCAAACATTCTGCTTGCCCATCTGATGAAGATGTTCCCCACATCCTTAATTTTAAACACAATTTAGAACATATTCAGTTTGAGGGAGGAAAGAATGCTATTCTTTATAATTGGATTTTGGTTTTGAATGATAAAATATTAACCATAATATATCCTTGAAATATTTACAAGTAATAATATCAGGTGAAATTCAATTAATTAAAGAGTGCAAATATAACAGACTCATCAAAGAAAAGGCATTGCGCTAGTAATAAATATGCTAGTTTATTCTGATTCGTAGCCAACTGTATATTGTTCAGCATTTCCCCCCAACTAAAGTATGAATGTTAAGCAATTAGATGATGTAACAAATGTAATAGAATCTATAACTTTAGAAGTGGAAGTGGTGAACACATTAACCTACAGGTGTTTTTTTTTTTTTTTCTTCCCCTACTATTAGTGTCTCCTGAAGAGCAAATGTTTTATATATGGTGTTTAATTGT
Organism: Leptonychotes weddellii; assembly: GCF_054177405.1. Lineage (NCBI taxonomy): Eukaryota > Metazoa > Chordata > Mammalia > Carnivora > Phocidae > Leptonychotes > Leptonychotes weddellii. Next base: position 74,770,885 of record NC_138375.1, on the reverse strand, counting down.
ATATAATCATAATATAATTATGCAATGATTAAATGATCTCAATTTTATTTCAATTAAGTAGATAAGATTTTTATTAGAAATAGTTTTCTATAATTAAATTATTCAGGAGAAATTTTAGTAAAGATTGAGGACAAACCATATAATTTCTAAAAGCAAATTCATAATGAATTTGCTGTGAAATTAATATTTAATGTACCTAACGGTATCTTTCCTCATATAGTTCTCCACAAATTGGGTTGTTACTTTTCCAACTGACTTATACTTTGTCAGTCAGTATAATTGTGAACGGAATTAGTGAAAGTGTTCAGGATGTGTGAGAGAATTATTAATTAAGGGTAAGAAAAAGTTTTTTTTCACTCTGCCCTCTCAGGCAAAATGGATTTTCGAGTCCTTATTATTATTTACCTGAGGCAAATAAATTCATATGTAGAGCTCTAATTCTACCATAACATAATTACAAACCATAATAAAGGGTAAAAATTTTCCTATTGCATTTAAGAAGGCTTTAGGAACCAAATACAAAGCTGAATCATAAAAACTATATAATGGTTGGTGGATAGTTATCCTAAGGCTATTTATCAAAATCAACAAAAATTATTGATCATAAGAAATAGTATCATTATTCTGTTGGTATAATTGTAATGCTCATAACAAGGTAGCCTACTGTGTTTGTGTGTCATTTTAATGTCGATTGTGTATCAGAAAAATTGTCCATACATGCAACAAAACCATTTTTTCTCAGCTCACAGGACTATATTTGACACTTCTTTCTTATTTGTGTATATTCATTGTTCTCATGCTAAACATGAATGAATTCTAAGACTAAATTCACATTATCAACATGAATTCTAGACCCATCAGGTCTCTTTCTAACAGGGGATGTTACTTTTATCTTTGTTACATTCTCTGCAAAACTTATTGGTAACATACTTTCAGAAATGCCAGCCAATAAACGACACTAAAATAATTTTCTTTATAAAAGCACAGTGATCTTTGGCATCGTTCACTATTTTCAAAGCCATAAAAGAACAGATAACAAATATATGACTCACAAATTATCAATTATGAAAAATAATCTGGTTCAGAAAGCTGCACTAATGTAAAAAGATGGATCACTTGTCACAAACCAATAAAGGCTATTGTTTGTGAATCCAATATTTGATTTTATCGTTTATGTTAGGCAACTTAAAATGATTTTTAAACCACATTACTTTGTGGAAAAAAAATGTTATAAAGGTGAACACAGGGGTTGGGGGGAGAAGAAACCAGATGTGCAATCTGTCATCCTTGAAACAATTTATACTCTTACATTGAATCCAGCCTGCAAATCTAAATTGCGAAGACCTGGTCAGCAAGGATGGATGTATTAGAAAGGACCTTACCATGTTCCAGAGAATGGACAGTAGCAAGATCGTTACTATGACTTTGATTTTATTTTTCCTTTTTTTTTTTAATCTTTTTTTTTTTTTTAAAGATTTTATTTATTTGAGAGAGAGAGAATGAGACAGAGAGCAGGAGAGGGAGGAGGGTCAGAGGGAGAAGCAGACTCCCCGCTGAGCAGGGAGCCCGATGTGGGACTCGATCCCAGGACTCCAGGATCATGACCTGAGCCGAAGGCAGTCGCTTAACCGACTGAGCCACCCGGGCGCCCTTATTTTTCCTTTTCATGTGCCCTTCTGATGGCAAAAACTTTGCAGCTACGCTGCTTTGTTATGCAGGGAAGTTGAAACCCTGTGTTTTTTAAGGTAAGTGTGGTTACACTTCTTAGGAGGGTAAGTGCTTTTACTTTTTTTGCAATAGAGAAAAACACAATGAGGCTACCAAGCTCAGAAAACCTTTATGACCAATTCTCTTCCAGATTTTTTTCATATTTATGATTTTATAATGAAGAAAGAGGTACAATTTCACCAATCAAGAAGAGCATCTGTGTGAGTGGCTGGGGCCAGAAATTTCCTACATGGTGTTTTCTGAGGACCACTTCAATGCTCTACCTGCTCTCTGATATCCCAATTACAACCTTTTATACATGCTTGTTTTTTTTTTTAAGATTATTTATTTATTTATTTGACAGAGAGAGCACAAGTAGGCGGGGTAGCAGGTAGAGGGTGAGGGAGAAGCAGGCTCCCCGCTGAGCAAGGAGCCTGATGCGGGGCTCGATCCCAGGACCCTCAGTTGCTCAACCAACTGAGCCACCCAGGCAAGCCCCTTTTATACATGCTTGTAAATAAGGACCAGGGTGTCAAAGAAAATCAGAATATTTTGTCAACAAGGCCAATCATAAAATGTGCATAAACAGGAAGGTGGCTCATTCCCATCCCTACATCAGATGACACAGGGCACAGATGAGATTCCCTGACATAAAATATGGCAGACACGGGCAGAAGGTAGCAGGGGCCATAATGCAGATAACGGGGAGCAATCCCAGGATAATGACATGCTCAGATGGGTATCTGGTGGGGAAACTGAAAGATGGTAAAGGAAGGGATGGGTTTAAGTTTCGAAAGGGGTTCACGTTCTAGGGACATTACTGCAGGAGGGGCTTTTACCATAGACCTTCTTCCCACTCCTTACTCAGTGAAGAAATACTAGAAATCCTGAAATAAACAGAAAAAGGAAGAGACCAAGGGCCTGGTTACATATGTCAACACACAGTAAGAAAAGTTAAGTATTAAAGCCTGGATCAAACTCTTAACAGCTTGTTTGAGGTTAGGGTCGTGAATTTTGCTTGAAGTGGGGCTCATGACGTTCTTGGATATATTCCTACTTGGACTCTGTAAAGAAGTGAAAATGAGGTTGGGGGACAGACATAATTGAGTAACTATTCAATTATGGCAACTGCTAGCTAATGAAGACCTATTACAACTAAGTTTTTAATAGAAAATGTGCTAATTGACTAGGTTGGAGCTCAGAACAAGCATATGGCTAAGATGTTTGATTACCTAGTCTGGTTCCATGTCAGTGATCAACTCTAACACTGTAAAAATGATTGTTTCTATGACAACTACTGAGCTTGCTGACTAAGTAGTGGGTGACCAACTTGAGGGATGAGTTTCTCCAAATAATATATGATCCATTAGTCCCCACACTCTGTAACCTGGAGGTTCATCAGCTGAAGCATGCTTTTTCTTGTCCCTTACTCAAAGCATTCATCTTTCTCTCAGCCTTGGCAAAGCTTAAATCAGCCTCTTACGCAAAGAATATTGCATAGGATTTCCTTTTTAATTGGAAAGGGTCTATAAAGCTATGGATCTAATCTTCTCATAAAAGTGAAACAAGTCAACACCCTCCAACTAGGTCCGAGTCTAACACTCAACCTCAGGGGGAGTGATTATAATAATTCTGGAAGTTTCTGGAGAGGGCCAGTCTCTGGGTGAAAGACAGCCAGCACAGCAAGTTGAAAGAGATGGGTATTTCATCACCCACTGTTTTAGACAAAAACTTTCTTCTCCAGTGTCATTCTAAACTAAAATTCCAAACAGGTGTTTGATGCTAAGGCTGTAACCAAATTATTCCTCCTTATAACCTGCAACTCTGATAAGACTTCCCTCGGAAATATAATGGTTACATAGCCCTTGTATGGCTTTAACAAACCCCTATTTTCTTCTTTCTGCACCATACAATGTGCAGTCTATTTGCACCCATTCAGGACTAAATTACAGATAAAGTTACAGCAAATTTGTTTTCTCAAAAAAGCAGTCAGCCCTAATATCCCTTGAGTAATAAAAGCCTTGTCTTTCATTCAGAACTAGAACTGGCATAATTTTCTCCAAGAAACAAACTCTACTTCCTGCGACAATGGACCTGTTCTTGAAATTCTGAATGGGGTACAGCTCAATTTGCAGGTGTTCGGGTATAAAGGTAAAAGGGCATTTGACCCCCCAAATGGCAATTGTTGCTGTGGTAGGTAACTTCAGTCTCTGAGCTATATCATTCTAGTAGATAAGCTGCCAGAGTTTTCAGCTCTGAATTACAGAGGTAGGCTCAAGTGAATCAATAATTTATACAGATATATCTCATTCGTTCTGATGGTATAAAGATACATACTAACAGCCTGCTGCAGCCACAGAACAAAGCCAGAGAGACATTATTTAAAAAGAGAGACAGAAAAAGAAACCCATTTATCTATGGGAGCAGAAACATTACGTAATAATGACCTAATGGCTTATTAATTTTATTTTTCAACTGTTTAAACAAATGCTGTGATGAGATAAATAAGCTCTTCATGAATCTCAATAAGGTGCATGTTAAACTAACATTTAAAACTTTCAGATTGGCTTTAAAATAGAGTGATATTTTACATAGCAGTTTAATACAAATCATTCGAGGGATTCATGCACCTGAGAAGTTTACATTCTCTAGCTTAACTAAATCCTTCCAATACTTTATTACTGAATTCCAGGATAAAAGTACTTTCTAAAAGATGAGGATCAAATACATTTAGGGACTGTACACTAAGAGTATTGTTAATATAGCCTTATGCTGTTAATCATTACCTGGGGAAAATTACATAGTGTTTTATTCACTAATACTATGACATTTTTATTAACTCATAATCCCTGTGCTAACAGTGGTGCATTAAACAAGTTATATTAAGAGGGCAGCAAATATTAAAAATGCCTATTTAAAATTCTTCAATCATGTTAAAGGGAATTCTCTCACACATGAGCTTCTCTAAAGGAAAGCGGCACCCCAAACAGTGTGGTTACAATATAAATTAATAATCAATAGCTCACAGAGCTTAAACAATATTTCTGTAAGTTCTTCTGTCTTGTCCTTAAGGATGAAGGGAATCTGTGATCTAAAAACATGATAAAAATCTGTCCTAGCAACTTCGATTATAAATAGTGGCTGTTTCTTGACAGATCTGAAAATTTATGTGAGGATAAGATGCGTTAGAAGTTGGTCCCTTGCCCATTTTACCTCCTTCCGTTCAAGGCCGGACATACCGTCTGGCTCGGACATAGGAACCAAGTGCATTCAGAACTGGTTTACGAAGACTGGGTGCAAAATTAATTAAGGCAGTAGGTCCAATGAGAAGGGAGATAGCAATTAGAGGTAAAACCCAGGTGCCCTATTTTCCTCCCCACGAGAAATTATCTTTTCCTTTCTTTTCTGAGCCAACTCCTTGGGAAATAGAGCAGATGATAAAAATCCAAAAGAAAATAACAGCACACACAGGAGTGAAAAAGAGAGTGCGAGCAAGAGCGTGCGTGAGACTACTGCTGAGGTCTCCACCTCAAGTCCTTAAGCCTTTATATGCAATACTCTGGGGCTGCCTGCTGTAACCAGTTAACATTTCTGGCCTTCCAAGAAAATATAACTCGTCCCTTAAAGTAGAGAGAGGAAGAAGAAATAATGGAGTGTCCCATTTCTGACAGTCAAGAGGAAAAGGAGAGAAATGTTCCCGCACTGATCTCATTAAGATGACGAGAATAATGAGTGTGAATCTTATGTATGAATCTCCTAGTAGATAGAGGAGGGCATAAATGTATCCCACATTCACGCTTTTATGATGCCTGATATACTACATTTATTCTCAGCTTCATCTGATACTACTGTTGGGGGCTTCTGTTACAATATTACAGCTTTAACTTCAAGTTTTGCCGCTGAAGTCATCGGAGTCGGCCATTCAACCCAGCTTTATTGAGTGTGCATGAAAACGGGGAAGATCTGTTAATGGCAACTGAAATGCATCTCAAGCAGAACTGCCTGGATTTATTTCCTGTCACTGGTTCTAGTAATGGATTAAAAATACTGACAAATGACATTTTTCGGTTTATAATCTATTTTATTTCCTAGTTCCTTAAACTTAGGTTAAACATTCTACTCAATTAGAAATAGAACCCGGTATTACTAAACATGTCTAGATATTATTAAATATTTTTGGACGGAGGGTCACGCGTTTTTGGCTAAACACTGACGAGAGGGTTTTTCTTGTGATTTATTTCTCTTTCTTTGATCCAATAGAAGACATTTTCAAAGAATAATTTTAAGTTATATTAGCTTTCAAGAAGGATACAAATTCTGAAAGGCAACATCGCTCCCAGAAACAAAAAAAAAAACCTGTGCTATAATTGTGTGCAGCATTCAAGCCTAAATGATCCACAGGCCCTGGTACTTCAGGACTTCAAAGCATTTCATATAGGGGATTTAATTTGGCTTTCTTCACCCCAATAGCTTTAATGGCAATAAATTGGTGCATCAAGCTTATAGCACATAATTTATATAATGAAGGGGGCAACACCCTACAAAATCTAAGAGTATCTCAACATATGCCCAGATTATTATTTTAGTACTTCTACTACTTGGTAAAAGACTAGACTATTCTATTAGATTGCTCCATTATAGCTACAAAAATTTCAATTTACAGAATTTTGAAGGATATGTAGGAGGAGAGCAATACAGTGAAGCTGGATCACCCATTTTTCCAAAAGATTCAAAATACATACACTTTTTTCCTGGCATTTATTTAGTCTAATGAACATTTAGGCCATGGACAGCTTCATCTTAGCTACCATTAAATCAATATGAATCAATAGAGATGGTTTAAACTGTTTAAGTAACTCGTGAAAATATATGTTTGAAACCTGGAAAGTATATTCTTAATGAGTCTACATTTACTTTTGGGAATAAGTAATTTATACTACTTGGAGGCCTAATGACATTACTTGTCTAAAATGTGCCTCACTTAGACACACAGTGAACCCTTTAATAAGAGTTCTTTATTACTATATACTCATCTCTGCAGTGGGTTGGGGAGCTATAGTGTGATGAGAGCTCAACTAATAGAAAAGTTCGTTAAAACATAAGATACACACTTATTAACCTCAGGAAGAATACCAAGCAAGGTGAACACAAGTTTAATCTTCCCAATAGGCAATGGTAGCCCCCTCAGGTCAACGTACTGCTTAACAGGAAATAACCAACAATTGGAAGTCCAATTTTGTACACTTAGAATTCCACAGGACAAGGTCAGACACTTGGCTTTCTTTAATTAAGCACAATTTGACACATAAACTTCAGGATAGAGAGGTAGATATTTCTATCTTCCTTTCTTTCTCTCTCTGTCCCTCTTATCTTTTCAAGTCTGCTGTCTTTGAAGTACCCACTCCCAGCAACTGGGGGAGAAGGAGAGTTAGTATCTCAGTAAGTCCCTTTACATTATAGTACTTTCATTTCCTCTACCGTAAAATGGTCTCCAAGCTCCCTTCCAACTGTAACATTCTATGATTTCATCTGCATCCTTCAAAGCCCATACGGTCTCCACCTTTGTAGGCCCCTTGCCTTTGCCATGAAGCAGGTGCTCCATGCTGAAGGTAGGATTGGAATAGGTGTGTTGCTGGCATCCTGAGCACCAAGCCATGATTGCACTGAATCTACTTCCTACATGCAATGTGTCCACTCTACAGCTAGGACTCCATCAAGGAAGTGATAGGTTTTGTTAGTGGCTCTAGTCATTACTTACGACATTGCTACTGTGGGGAAATGTGTTCCAAAGTCTAAGCAGCTGTCTTACAAAACAGACTTTTACATCTTATTTGAAGGTTGGGAACCTACTTGAAAAAAATATTTAGTTTTAACTACATAAACCGAGATTTAGGACTTAGAAAGTGTGGTAGGAGTCTCATATTCTGAGAATTTTAAAATAAAATGAAAGAAATAGCACACTGCTAGAGAAGCTAGTAGAACCTAGGTTAAAGGTTTTCTTTATAAATACCAGCCTCCCCATTGAGGCATGCAAGAGGCTCTTGCAATGGAAGAACAAAACTCTATTTAAAATAATTTAAACACAACCAGAAAAATGTTCAATATTGCCACCTAGCCAGGAAAAGTGAACTCTGGTATCTGAACTTCTACATTTATAAATAAATTTTCTCTGAGTAGCAGCCACCACTTTACTAATATTGCTTCAAAATGTAACACCTCCTTTATACAACCTCAGTATATTAAGCTGTGGAAAATTAATGGACTACTTTTAACATTGGCAATCTATTATTTTATTTTATTTTTTAATTTTTTTAAAAAAGGTTTTATTTATTTGAGAGAGAGAACAAGCAGGGGGGAGGGGCAGAGGAAAAGGGAGGAGCAGGCTTCCCGCTGAGCAGGGAGCCCGATGTAGGACTTGATCCCAGAACTCTGGGATCATGACCTCAGCTTAACCAACTGAGCCACCCAGGCATCTGGCAATCTATTATTTTAAATTAAATCTAAAAGATTTCTGTAATTGACTAAGGAAAATAATATTTACTTCACCAACGTTTTATGACAAAACTGAATGATACACTTCTTTCAAACACTTAAGCATTGCCTGAAGTCGGCTTGGCAAGAAATGTATAGAATGCTAACAATGGAAAATGCCCTAGAATTATTTGCGCAGAGCTAAGTGGAATATAAAACAACATATATTTACATATTATTGATAAATTGCAAGAGTAAAAGTTTTTTGAATCCTATGGAGTATTAGACAACTTGACATGCAGAACAGCCAGTAAAACATGTATCTTCACTGTTTTAAATGACTTCCCTATTCCACAACCTTTTTCCTCCCCTTCCAATGAAGATCTAATAGGTAATCGAGCCTAATGAAGTATGCTTTTATATCTCTGACATAATGATATTCGTTTAAGAATGTAAAGATTATCTACTAGTCATAAATACAGTGCAATGTATAGACAAAACCCATCAAACCCTCATAATGATGGAGGTTATATTACTTAGGCAGAATTAATGTTCAGCCCACTCTCCATTTCAGGGAAGCACAACAATGCACCCTTGCAATTGGTATAGAGAAGAAAACTCTCATATGGATTTTCATAAGGGGAAGATTCAATTTGTTAACCTCTATGAAGCCAAACAAAATCCTTTCTTTAATTGGACTCTAATGTAGTCAATAATTTTGTGTAGAGATCACAAATTATCTTTCTCCAGACTGATTACCTATGGGAATAATTTCTATTGTATGCAAACTACAGAATATTGCAACTAGACTTCACTACCGAAAGCATGAAAATGAATATAGTTAAGCTCACATTAAACCTCATTTACAAGCATGCATGCTCAATGGGGGGCAATATGGCACCCGAGGGGGCAAAAATTGGTTCTTAGGGGAGAATTAAAAAAAAGCTTAGATATTACAATGATTTGTGACCTTCTAAAACCCAACATTCCCTGAGAAAATCTTATTCCTTAACATTTATTTTCTCTCATTTAATGAAAATTTTCTTCTTAGGTGCTTGAATATGGGGGAAAAAACCCACTGAGAAACACTGACTTAAGATAAAATAAAAGCCAAGTTTTATCTCTAACATTTCCTTTTCCATTCTTAAAATCAAGGTTGCCTTTCATTTTCACTCAAATATGTACTGACACTTTAATATAATTTCCATCTTTTCTTGCTTGTTAGCTTTTCTCTGATTTTCTCTTCATTACATCCCTTTGAGCCAATAGCTGATGACTGGTGTGAATGTGAGAAATGTTTACTCCTTCATCTTTCCTCTCTTACTGATCGCTGATGTTACCACTTGCTGAGTGTTGGGCCTCTGTCGTCACAGTAAAGGAGAAGGCGCAACGTGGAGTCATAACTCCCAGACATACTGTGGCAAGCCTGGCTACTGGGTCTATCCCCATTTCTGACTGTAATGGTCAATGTCGTGAAATGAGGGCAAGAGAAGGAGCCACAAAAAAACAGAAACAACTTTCTTAACATTTCAGGTCAGCTTCTCCCTTGGCAAATTAATTCTAATACATTCATAATTCTAAGGTACATCTTCATGACTGGTCAAAATAGGAAAACGGGACAAAGAAAGCATTCTATTCCTATTTCTTAATATTTGCCTGATACAAGGGGGCATAAAAATATGCGCAGGATAAACTTACTGACTAAAGTATTTTAACGACTGCATTTCTGTGCTAATTTAAAATCTTTCAGAAGAGTTATTACTTACTTTACAAAATCTTAGTAAAATAAATCATAGAATTATCTCATTCATTTAAATGTTTTTCATTGCAAAAACCCTTTACACGATAATATTTCACAATAGAATGTGGCTTGCTCTTTTGTCACAAACAATTTAAACTGAAGCCGGACGGTAGAAAATTCTTCTGAGGACAAAACATTGGTTTAGGAATCTGAGGACAGATCGTGACTTCATTATTTTATAATTGTTGATCCTTAAGTCAACTCAGTTATAAAATCTGGATGAAGTCACATATGTGTAAAGGGTGTCATAAAGGTCCTGAGGCTAAAACTACCTGAGAAGTAATGCTTGTGGTGAAGTGGGACAGCCATACAGCCAGAAGGAGACCACACTGAGCCCCTGGTATCCCCAACCGCCCAAGCTTTCATTACACAAACCATGAAGGTTCACGAGAAGGCTAATTCCTGAATTCAATAAGGTATCACCATTATGTTCCTGATATTTGCAGTTTATGTTTGATTATAATACAGCGCAATAGCACTCTACCTGAGAAAAAGTGAAGTAGTTTAAATTTTCCCCCAATCATCCATAAAAGAGTATGTCCCAGGTTATAGCATTTTACTACTTCCTACCTTACAGGACAAAGGAGGAAGAGTAGAGATAATAGAAAATGTGTGTGTGACATGCTGTAAGAATTAAATTCTTCTTCTTGTAAGTACACAATAAAATTTCAGAGGAATAAGCTTTTCAGGGGGTAGTAGACTGTGTCTTAGGTGATTATCTCCCTCCAAAGAACGGGAGGCCATTTTGCTGACATCTCTGAAAATAGACAACAAAAAAAGGGTGTTGGCACCATTTAAAGAGAACTACGCACTGATTTGAGGAGGTGCTGCCTTTGTAGATGTAACAGCTAAAATACAAAACAAAAAGACTACACGTTTAAATAGATCTATAAACTGAGCTAGAGCATAACTCCTCAAGAAGGATTAGAGAAATCTAGTCAAAATGCTTTGTTCCATTAATACCTGATTTGCTACATTTCCTAAGATTCACGGTTGATTTTTAGCTAACTGTGATTATTCCTAAAACTCAACTCACTTCTAAATTGTGGTCTTTGGGGGGCTTTTATGCAATTGCAAGAATTTATATGCGGTGCTTTGTGAGAGGCACCACCTAAGAAAACCTAATTTTTTACAGGCCAATGTTTGAAAAAAATTTTTCTTCCTTGGAATTCAGATAAATTTGGGGGGAAAATGTAGAGTTTGACTATCGACTTAAAGTGTCAGTATGTCCATATGAATTGGACATACAATCTATTTACTGAAAAGGAAATTGTAGTACTGGAATCTTCTAAGTGTCAATAGTCTTTGACTTTGTAAAAGGAATTTTAGGTCATTTTGGAGGTATACAATCTTCTAAATCAATGAAATTCTATATAGGCTCTCTTCTTTCCTCACACATTTGTAAAGGAAATGTTTAATGTACCTTTAAAATTTGTATAAATTAGACTGGAAGTATTGTTTAGTAAACTTAATAAGTGTTTTCAGAGGAAAGCATAAATGAAGAAGGGTGGACAAAAGGAAATTTTGATCTACATAATTTTAGGAAAATGAGAGAATGCAAGGATAGGACCATGAGTTATATAGATCATTTTGCTTTAGTACTTGTTTCTTTGATTTTCGAGGGTCCTTCTGTTTTTGTTGTTGCAGGGAAAATAACAACAATTACGTCTGGAACATTTCCAATTTTTCTGCTTAGCACTGAAAAAATAATTGTAGCAACAATAACAACAAAAGCTTCTATAAAAATCATTTGAAAACTGCCATAGACTCGAAGCATAATTTTGTTGGTGTGGTACTACTGAGATCTCTTAAATGTTGAAAACAGAAATTTCTGTTGGAATCTTAAAGTTACCTTTTCCTATGTCCAGTACAATCCCCCCACAATGCTCACTAACATGAATGTTGAGACTTGAACTACATGTAGATGTAGCTATGCCTTTGTTCTCACATTGATATTTCTTCTTAAGCAATGCCCCCTTTTTTAGTCCTTGAACGTGAAGGCCACTTAAAATGGCCTTATTGTTTGTAACAACTTTTAGAAAAATCCATATGTTCTTTAATAGCAGCAGGCTTTCTCCCCAGAAAATACTCAATACAGTATCCTCGTGAGCCTATTGTCCTCAGATCGTTGTATTATATTCCCAACGCCTCTGCAAGTTCAGTCCTTCCTCCCTTGCTTACGCTTCCTCCATTTTTTTTTTTTAAATCATTTGGCTACACAGAGCTGCCTCATGTCATTCTTTGCATACATCATCTCTGTTTTTTCTCTTTTCCTGCATAATGGCCCAGCTTTTCTGAGAGTAGCTGTTGTCCCAAGTGTGATCCTTTACTAAAATGGGGAGTGAATGAAGGTGGAGCACAAATTATCTGGAAGCAAAGGAAAACCAGGCATTTGAAAAGGACCCAGAAAGGAAGGAGTAATGAACCAGAGTGGCCTGGATGAATTGCTGTAGAGGGAATTCTCAATTTTGACACAAAAGGAACATAGGGATACCAAGGCCGACCTAGGTGGCGGGGAGAATCTCCGTAGGAAGCCTGCCTCATAGGCTGGTCAGTACAGAGGGTTGAAGCCAGTAGCCTTCCAGATATGAACAGAAACAAATGTATTTTATGAGTAACAGTTAGGCATTCAAACATGCCCATTCCAACACAAAGTACTCTGAGGGGTTGACATCCCTTCATAATTCACGTTCATTGTTCCTCTAAGTAAAATATGTGTCCCCCTGTAGTTATTCTGTTAGGAATTGTACTTTAAAGGCAAGAGGACATTTTTGATAATGCACATCTTAAACTTTTCATTAAACTACCAAATTTAAATTCTACCTTTTTGTGCACTCTGACATTTTTGTCTGGCATTTTCATTAATTTTGCGACATACATAAATGTAGCTGAAATGTTAACTGATCAATACTTTGTCTCTCTCATGTAGCACTAGCGCTCCATTCCCTAAGGACCACACAGCAGAACAGAAATTAAATGTGTAAAATATCAAATGTTACTGTTAAACACAGCGGCACTCACTGTGTAACGACAGAAAAGGCTAAAACAATTCCAAATGGACAGATGGTACCACAAATTATCTACAATCACATTTAAAGATTAAAGTTTGTCCTGTAAAATAATTCTTTGACGCACACTGAAGTGTGTCCTTTCACTGATAGCTCAGTTGTCCAATTATTTTTGTGCTCATTACAGTGAGAAATGACAGTACTGAAGAGAAAGTGTGCACTCTGTTTTTTTTTTTCCATGTTGCACCCACTGACATCCACAAGAACACAAATGTCTGGTCAAGAGCCTGATGAAAATTAGACCCAATTTATGAGACATTTCCACGTCTACAATAGATGATTCCAAAGACGAGCAGGGCCTTCTGTGCCACATACGCCTGTGTTTGCTCTTAGGCATTCAATATTCATAGTAAAATTTAAAAACCTAATTCATAGCGTGCAGTAACAAGGACATTCCCAGGAACAAGCTCGCCTCTATTTTATCCCTTACCTCCCAGGCCGGTTGCAAGCTTCTAATCTCGGCCGCCTGCTCTGCATCTTTCCCAGCACACATAGGTAGGGCCAAAGAGGCTGGAGCAGCTCTAACCCTGCGTTTCTTAAGCTTTCCACTTGAATTGACATTGGGACAAAAAAATTATTGTTTTTCCATTTTGATTTTATTATTCTACATTTATTTTTGGATAGAAAATTAGCAAAGAAAAATAAAACGGAATAGGAAAAAAAAAAGGCACTTAAACATTACGAAGTTTACTGATCTGGGCCTAAAACCAAGCCACATAATGTGCTCCGTGAAGCAGCTGCATTTATGAAAAAGTGGGCCAAGTGGAACCAATATTATAATAATAGACCCGAGATCCATCAACAGGGAATGATGGGAACAATATGTTTGTAACAATGGGGTGCTGCTCATACTCCTCTCCTAATGGAAAGCAGCTCTTTTCAATAAACGGGCCTAAAAGGGCTCTGGTTATGCAATGAGATCTTTGAAACATTTCTTTTCTTTTTTTTTTTTTTTTTAAGATTTTATTTATTTATTTGACAGAGAGACACATCGAGAGAGGGAACACAAGCAGGGGGAGTGGGAGAGGGAAAAGCAGGCTTCCCGCCGAGCAGGGAGCCCGATGCGGGGCTCGATCCCAGGACCCTGGGATCATGACCTGAGCTGAAGGCAGATGCTTAATGACTGAGCCACCCAGGCACCCCAAAACATTTCATTTTTAAATACATCATTTAATATCTAAAAGAGGAATTAAAATCCTACAACAGTATTTTTCCTGAATTGTTATGAGACTTAGATTATAAGGTGCATATTAGAAAGCTCTTTTAGAAAGAAAATAATATCTGTTGTGCACTTTGGGCAAGGTTCTTTTCTGTGCCTCAGTTTTTTCCTCTGTATATCAGGAAAATAATAGTATCTATCTTATAATTATGTTGTCGGGAATATTAAATTCATTTATGCATGAAAGGCACTTTCGTGCCTTAGTACCTGTAAAACAGTTTCCTGTCACATAAATGCTCAGGAAGTATGAGTTGTTGTTATTTTTATATAGAGGATTATTGTATTATTATTTAGAGGATTATTATATTATTATATATTAGTTGTTATATATATAACACATATAGAGGATTATTGTATTATTTAGAGGATTTATATTATTATATATATAACATACAGCACATATATAATGTAATAATATACTATTATATATTGTTATTATATAGAGGATTATTATATTCTTATTTAGAGGATTAAATTCATCAGAATTTAAGTAAAGGTCAAGGGAAAATTGCTGCAGAGCATTAAGCTATGTCTATCATCATTTAATAACCAACTTTACTAGAGCAAAGCCCTATTTATGTGGCATCATTCAAGAAGACTTTCTCCTCTTTAAAAAATTTTCAGACTGATTGACTGGTTTATTGGCTGGTCTATTGATTTAGATAGCCATTTATATTGGGAGCCTACCAAGTGCTAGATACTCTGCAGGTGATGCTGGAGTACTAGGGTGAAAAAGGCAGGGCCCCCGTTCTCAGGGAATGCCCAGCTCAGGTCTAGATAAATGCAGTTCAGTTTTGTTATTTGTTATTTCAACCACATTCAGTAGAGTGTGATTCAGTGCTTCTATTCAATGGACAGTTAATATTATCATTTCTTCCTCAAAAGTACTCTCACTGCATATTCACATGCAGCTTGTGAGGACTTGTTTCTCACCATCAGTGTCTGCAGGCCCTTTTCCTTCCTTCACGGTGGCCTCCCCGGACTCTTTTTTGCAAGCATCTTGCATTCAGTTTGTGTTTTGTATGACCAAGGCTGTTGGAAACTGACTACAAGCTAAGAGAGATATTATTATATTTCCTCCTGGTGAACTCTGATTCCCTTATAGTGAAACCACTCAAGTATTATCAGATACATGTACTGAAGTTTCTTGGACTTTCAGTGCCTGATTTTTTTTTAATCAGAAGAAAATTGGGGAAAAAAGTCTGCCATCTTGAATTCATTTCACATGAGCAACCTCGGGAAGCCAGAGGGAGTTTATGAAAACTTACACAACACATTGTAATGTTAAAACATTCGAAATGAATGTTCCTGAACGAATGACATAATTATAGAGATTTCTCTGTTTTCAAATTTCGCAAACAGTTGTGGGGAATGACTTTGGAAAGAGTGAATCAAAGATGGCATCATGGCCTTTTCAGGAGAATATTACTGTGTCTGTTATAAGGCCCCGTGGAACCTCGAAGTAATGGCATAAAATACACACAGAAACTCAGTATCGTCTTTTCCTCATTAACATCAAAGTGCCTCTATGATACTGAAAAATCATAATAAAGTTTGCCTAACAGTACCCTGACATATTTATTATGTGAAGGCACTAAATAAAAGAATATTGAAAGAGGCAGATTTTCTTTTCTAAATCCTAATGATGATGGCAATCGCTTTCTTTAAGGAGACAACAACATGTCTATGGGAAGCTGGCCGCCTAACTTTCTGGTAACTTGCAACACAAAGGGACATACTCACTCTTTGTTCCATGTGCTCAGACATTAATGAAAGTCCCATACAAGGCCCGAGAGAAGGACAGAGCTCAAAGTGCTAAACAGATGTGCATACACTCATTTGAATGGTAATACTAAAATGTTGAATTGTTACTATAATTAAGGCTCTTCTTGTAAGCCTCCATAATAAAGTCAGATTTTGCTAACCTGGAAACTATAAGGAAGCATAAGGTACTCATATTCTAACAAATATGACAGTAAAATAAAGGATTTCGAAAGAAGGACTCCACTTAAACTTCAAACTGAAATCCTGAATAAGCAAAACTAATGTGAGAGCAGAAAATCCCAGCTAAAGCTCAGAGGAAAGTGTTCTCTCAGATTTTCGAGCTCTGCAAGTTGGTCTCATCAGCAGTTTTTAAATAACCAAAGTAAAAGGCCACAAGATGAACACTGTTAGAGAACTATCTGGATCTATCAAATTCTCACTTGTGCCTCTTTAAAAACTGAAAATCTCAGAAACAATAAAATGTCTCTTAAATAGGTCACATCCACTTCCAATTGACTCACATATTCAAACATTACCAACTAGCATCCTACTGCCAACGATTTTCCTATTTTGAAAAAAAAATCTATAAAACAATAAAATAAAGACGAGGATGGTCAAGATTATTAATTTTTTTTAACACTAAGGACTTTTCTTGGCGCTGTTATTGGGATTTGGAATTATGCAATATGTAAAATTTTACTTTTTGACTGTCATGGAGAAAATTATATATTGGCTGAGATATCTTGCTTTCCGGAAATCTGGGGGGGGGGGATGTGTATTCTTGGACTCGGACCTTGAACGATCCATCAGGTTCCTGCCCACGGCAAATCTGTCCAGTCAAGTCTTAAAATAGGAGTTTTAAAATGGCCACATCAACATAACTGTTACTATAGCCACAGAAACATGCAGCTATGATTACTGAATTTAATGAATAACAATGTAAGTAATAAAGAATTATCATACCACAAAAGCAGCGAGGCTCCTTGGGGGTGAATCCCAATCAAAGCAACTATTAACGTAGTATGCAGCATTTACGAGCACCATGACACAACGCTTCATTCTGATAAAGTTTCTTAGTAGCAGCTGTAAGGAAGATGAAAATATTATCAGAATTTGCAAGACTAAAAACCATCAGATATGGTACAAAATTCTTCAAGCTTAGTGTGACTTAAAAAGGATTCAGAAAGTTAATAAAGTTGTAAGAATATACCAAGCAATTTGGCTCAAGAGTTAAAGGAAGAGAAGTATCTCTGAAGAAAGTAGAAAGAACTGAATTACAAGAGCAATTTCTCAGCTAAATATATTTTCTTAAATAATATTATTATGTGGGTCGGGCTACTTTTGTTCAAAAGAAAAAAAAAATCTAAAATCTCCAAGAGATTAAGAACATTTATATACTGTGAACCTTAAATATATATTTTTTTACTCTTAAATCTCATTGTGATTTTAAGATTCTTTAAATGCTTTAACTTCAAGATATTTCAAAGTGAAATGGATAACGTGAAATGTTTTAATTTCACGTCTTAGAGGAAAACCTGTCAAGTATTGCTTTATTACAGAAAACAAAATTTTCACCATTTTTGTAGGAACCTCCCTTATTTACTATCAATTTTTCAGTCTCTGTCTCTCGGTCTCTCTCCCTCTCTCTCTTATTCTCTCTCTCTCTTTTCCACAATCAATTTAACCTATATTTTCTCATTGCTTTTTTCATAATTTTGGAGTTAGGAAAAAATTTATGGTAACCAAATGCTTTACAAAATCTTTCATTAAAACGGTATATGAGAATTGATATAATTTAAATCTAACAAGTAAAACAAGGCATGACTATAACTATAAAAAGAATAGCCCCTCTACTAGATGAGGGTACAAAAAATGATCTACAACTGTGTTACTAATTAGACTACTATGTCTGCAGGTTAATATTTTGCTAATGCCAAATATACTTCGATACTGATCTGGTATTTTTAAGAAGTGAAGCTTCTTGAGGTCATTTGGAAAAAATATGTGTATGTGTGTGTGTATAAATATAGATGCCTGAACAAGCATACCAGTTTTAACAAGTTGTTAAAATGGAAATTCTTTCGCGAAAAGAGTCACCCTATTTGTTTCCTTCTTTCCTTCCTCCCCTGATGACCTTCCTTTTAGAGCTCCTTTTATTACTTTTATCTCTAATTGTGAAAAAAATGTAATCTGTATTTCTATTTAGATAGATATTGCATTTGTAATTCATGCACTGTCTTTAAACAACCAAAGATCCCACTGTTTATGGTGAATTGATTAGATTAAAAACAAAACTAATTTTAGTCTTCTAATAGCACAGAAAATCGTTAAATATTTTAACACACACAAATGAGTTCTGTAAACTTTATAGCCATAGCAAAAACATTTTATTTTAGCTGCGTTAATTGGAAGTAAACATTTTTTTAAAGAGGTAGCTTAGCACCCTTTCTTAACTTGGTATCAAACCTAATTTAAATCTAGGTCTAATTACAAGATATAGAGCCCTAGTTAAAATTTCTTCATGACAGAAAAATCAGATGTGCTGGTTTTCTATTTTCTTCGCTAAAAGTGCCAATAAAAGTTCACTTCTAAAAGACCATAGTCAAAATCTAATTAACAGGAAGGTTTCCCTTAAAAGATGGAGCCCCCTCTCTTGTGGATTAGAGGGAAGAGCTTTACCCAGGGCTCGCTTTACACACACCTGCACCATACCTGTGGGTGGTCTGGACATACATTTGAACCTCAGCCTTTGGTGGTTCTCATTTACACATTCCATGGCAATCAGACAGTATTTTATGTTCAAAATGATCATTCTTTGGCTAATGCAGGAATACATATCCGTTCTACGCAGCGCCTACAGTATCCCCTTTCCACTCTGACCACCCCCATCCAATTTATTAGTTTGGTATTGTCCTTGTTTGATCTCTTACGGAAAGGAAGGGAAGAGAGAGAAAGAAAGGGAAAAAAAAGGAAAGAAAGAGAGAAAGAGCCATTTCACATAAGTAGATGATCAAAAATTCCCTAGTCTTCCCCCCCTCCACACTTCCAAAGTTTATTTGAATTTACCTAGATGTTTTGCAGATATAATCAGGTCTTCCCAGAGGGATTCATCTTTCCTTGCTTTTTACCTGTTTAGAGAGTCTGTTTTCCTCTTCAATGTACTTCTGTTCTTTGGGTATTAATGTTCGTAAGCTGGCTTTCACCTATACATCAACATATGTGTCTGTTATGGACTCATATATTACCACCGTTTACAAGTTTTTCACGCAGTTCAATTTGCAATAATTCCTAAAGTTTCAAAGTCCTGGCTGCTGCGCTCATAAAATACAAATGTATACAGTTGCACACGCACGCGCTTGCACCGCTTACGCCGGCAGGCAGCGGCCGCCGTACGGAGGCAGCGGCAGCCGCCAACTGTAACAGAAAGTGTGGGTGTGCCAGGCAGTGGCGGAAGCGCATTCTCTGGGATACATCAAGGTTTAGAGAAGACGAGGAATGACAGAAATTCTCTACAAATCGGGAACAAAAGCTTTCATGAAACTGAACTCTTTAGCAGTACAAAAAAGCCAAAGTTAAGACTTACAGCATTAAAAATCACATCTATTTCAAGATAGATGACCCCCTTTGTTGGCCCTGTCAGCTGCTTGTTTTTCAAGACGTAGGCTTTCTGTTCACCATTTTGAATCTGCGGGAAAAGGACATGACAGCCGTCTGTCTCGCGGTCTCCGCTGAATACACTCCCTCAGTGACCTTTGACCCCCAGCTGCTGAAACTGACAGAGAACCCAAAACAACTGTGGCAATTCTGACAAGTACCTGTTCATTACCAGGATCAAGTCTGTCAGGAAAAATTAACTATCATGGGATTCAACATGGCCGTGAATTGAGTATGTTAAAATTTTTAGTGTTCTTATTACAGACCTTGGTTGAGAAATGACAGATACAGAGCTGAGGGTTTTTTTTTTTTTTTTTTTTCCCTTGAGCAAAAGCAACACAGAGCAGTGTGTCAGGTGAATAAAACTTACAGACAGCAATGGTATAGCAACTTTGCCCAGAAAGTCAGCACTTCGATCCCGATCTTCATCATAAACTGTCACCTCAAGAACTGAATGGATATCTTTAATGTTGCTGCATAATAAATATACGTAAGAAGAAAAGACTTCATCAGTGGGGAACAAGAACAAAAATGCTTTTGAAAATTTAGATGGCTCCAGCTGATTTTGTGTGTATGTGTTTTTAGGTATGCTATTTGCATATACACATATTACAAGGTAGCTTGGTATCTGACAGAATTTCCCATAATGCACCTTCGTAGACTACAGTGTTGGTTCTGTTATCTGGAACTTTGAACACTATTGTAATTTCAAGTTATAATTTTTAATGAAATATAATTTTCCATCTGGATGGGCACAGAATTAGCGTAAAAAAAAATCAATAAGTGGCACTGATGTTTTTGAGACTTTTCCCTCTCATTATTATCACAATAATTCCTAGCTTCCTATTAACCCCATGTAAAACTCCATTAAATTTGATATCAGCAAGAGTCACAGTATATCTCATACAATTTTTCTTTTTCTGTAATAGTAGGACATCTCCTTTGTTTACAGTTCCTACCAAAACATTGACTTATTTCTGGTAGGTTTATAGTAAAAACTAACCAACACAGAAAACAGAATGGAGAAAATGTAACATTGATAGCTATTGTACCACCCCAGGATTTAGAAATTAAATAGTGTCCCATTACGTTCCAAAGACAACATATGTTAATAAACAACTGTGCGAGCTCTTCATTTTTGTTTCTGGAAAAATAAACCCCAATTGCTGACAGCATTTATTCTTTGATCAAACTGTTTACCAAGAAAACATGAATTAAGAGAAAACAAAAAAAAAGAATATATTCATTACTGAAAGACTGCAACCACGTGTGAGAAGGGGCTTTATCGGGGCACAATCAATTAATGGCTTTGATAATAATCAAACCTATTCATTCAGTTATGCATTCCAGAGAAGAACACTCTCAACAATCTTCTTAGGAGTGCAAGTCTACTGACCAGGCTTTCATCTCTTATAAAAATGTGGAATTCCTTAAAGATAAATTAGTCAGATAATTAAATCTGATTAGTTACTCGCTCTTAAGCAGAGACATTATAAGAAATTAATGAGGAATTTAGCAGTTTTCATATACAAAAAAATTAAACTATGTTAGAAAACTTTTAAGAAATACTCTGTTTGGAGAGTTTTCCTTTGTTCAGAGTTCATTTCTAAAGCCCCGTTTAAAACACACACACACACCCTGGACTTAGGAGATACTATGGTGTAGATCAGCAGCTTTTAGTGCGTGGTCAAAAGATTTATAAACTTTTTTTAAAACAAAAGGAAAATTAACCCGAATGGTGTTCTGGTAACTGGGACAATACTTAATATCCTTATTGTACTAAAATGCAACAAAGCAAAACTAAAGCATCTCTGAATTCAAGACTGGATTGTTTGCTGATTTGGGGAATGGAACAAATAGAGCTTTGTCCTCCCTGGTGTCAATGCAGTTGGGGAGAATTTCAATAGAAAGTATAAAAGGAAGAAGCAGTATGGCCATTCAGTTAATGGAAGCAAAATCCTTAGTCAAACCATATAAAAATCACAGTTTTAAAAAAAAGAATCTGTGAAAACAAAGAAAAATAGCATATTCTTTCCCCAGGTCTCTCTGTCGGAAAGGTATTACAATTATGATATTCGCTGTTGCGAGCAGCGGCAGTCCAGATGCAGAGCTGCTCATCAGTTAAGAATAAACACACACACAAATATCTCAAAAATAAATATTATTAGCTCCATTTTTGAAAGGAGCTCAAGGTAATGATTACTTACAATGTGAAGATTTTGTTCCACTCGGGATTAAGATTTTTGTAGACGGTATGTGTCAGCAGCCTATCATTGTTCAGTTCAACTACACAAAATGGGTCACTTTTACCTACGAGAGATTTGGGGGGGAACATTTTTAGTATAAATAACACCCACAGTTCACAGTGTCATGATCATGGCCACATCGCTTTTCTGAAAAGTTTTATGAAAAACAAAAAGTAACATACAGTTTAAAAAATTTAAACATCAAAATAGAGTTAGATGTAACTGGAGAGTGTTAACAATTGTGATTCCTAGCAAATTAGAACCTGAAAAAAGTAAAAGAAAGGAAATTATACAGCTGGTATTTTGATTTGTACTTATTTTTTTTTTACAAAAAATAGTAATAATTATTATGAGAGAAACTGTGATGCATGTCCATCTCTCAGTCAGTTTTTATTTAGTTCTATAAAGATCATTTGAAAGGCTCAACCCCTTCACTTTTACGCATATATTTTCCAACTCCTCCGACTCAGTAGTAACTTTTAACAGAAATTTCTAAACAAAACTAAACAAATTTATGTTGGGAAAACTGCTATATAACAGAATGACACCATTGTAATGTGACTTTAGATTCCCTCCTGAAATGTCTCTGGCATCACAAGAAGGTAAATTAAACCCTCAGAGGCAGAAAAAATTTTGCCATTTGAAACTTAAGCTCAACAACCAATCTGCATGTTAAAGAGCAGTATTTTTTCCTGTCCACTGAGAGTAAAGAATTTGGAAGTTATCATCTGTTTACAGCGAGCCTGTTCTGCCATAATCAAATCTTGTCCGTTCGGCAATTATATTTTGTGATATCCTCAATATTTTGTAATGTCATGTCCTGTATTATAAGAACCCCATAAAGTCAGAGGCTCTATGGGGGCAGCATTAATGATATTAGTGCTGCGTGTAATTTGTTTGATACCTTATACAAATGACAATGAAATCAATATTTAGACAAAGCTGTCCAGAGGTCATATCTTTTAAACTACAATATTGATTTAGACTACATAAGAGGTTAATGTGCATATTATTAACTTTAATGATAAAGAATAATTGTTTTAAATGCATTGTGAATTGTAGTCACAGTAGTTTACACTTCTGTGAAAGCTTAAATATCATTGAAGATTTTCAATTAAATTTTAATAGGAAGGAATTCATTAGCTATCAATGACAGATAAGTCATGTATTCCCACACAGCAGTGTATTTACTTTCCATATTGTGATTCTTAAAATGAGTCATACAAACTTTGACTCACCTTTAATTTAATTTATTAGTTATATAATAAAAAAAAAAGAGTAAATATATGTGTGTTAGTTCAGCGGCCTCATATACCCCAGGATGACTGCATAATTTAGCAGTATGGTAGTCTTTTCAATTTTTGGTCTTGGGAACAATTTTGAATAACGAATAGAGAATCGAAAGTCTTTGAGGTCTGTTGACATTTTTATTTCTGCCTTTGGATCTGTATTTTCCTTTTTTTTCTTTTTTAGTCATACACACATACACACCATGGAAGACAGAATTCAAAAAAGAACATTTTGTTCATTAAAACAGTGCAAAATGTTTTATTTGCCACATCAACAATTTTATTTTCTTCCACGGAATTCAGGTACAAGCATAAAAAGTGGATTCAAACAATTTCAAAAGCCTTACTTATTCTTAAGGCCCATATAAAGTCTTTTCACCTAGCTTTGTACTGGGTAACATGCATACCATAAGAAAAAGGACACACACTACCACCTCAAATAATTTATAAAAGGGTTGGAGAGATTTAAAAAATCTACCTGTAATGATCAGAGAGAAAATTAAAGCCATATTTATTAGAATTCCATGTCAGAAGCATCACTATTCTGCCATCACTTTAGACAGAACATTAGATTGATTAGTGTTGGAACTTTTACCTAAAAGACAAGTGGAACATTCACACTCTTCCTGGGACCTTCTTTTAATTTTTCTCATATATGTGTACATTCATGTAAATCTTAATTTAGTTAAAAAAAACTATATAAAGATAGCACTTTTGGGCATTTCTGTTTCCTCATTTTCACTTGCTTTACTTCAATTACTATTATATTTCAACTGACTTGGTTTTACTCGCCCTCAAATGATCAGCAATGTGTAACAGATGCAGTCAAAACTGCCCCACCTCTTCAATAGCAAAACACAAGAACAAACTCCAGAGACCAAAATCTATTGGGAAAACATTTTACTTTATTTTATTTTTATTGCCCAGTGTGGAGCCCGACACGGGGACCGAACTCATGACTGTGAAATCAAGACCTGAGCTGAGATCAAGAGTCGGACACTTAACCGACTGAGCCATGAGGTGCCCTGAAAATATTTTTACTTTAAACTTCTACCAGCAGAGAATGCAAATCCTCACTTGATTTCTTTTCTACAGGAATTACATTCAATTGTGTAAGAGACTTTCAACCACATGGAAAGTCTCTTAAATCACCACTTTCTTTGTTACTCTACCTGTATTTGCTGACAAAAGATCTGGAGTCTTAAAGAAACAAAATCTGTTCTTAATGATTAACGCTTCCCATATCTTGGTAAGAAACTAATCCATTTATCAAAACCTACGCCCATGAGGCCGTGGGTATCCATATTTTCTTACTGTGTAGTTGATTAGTTTGCAAGACCATTCCTAGGGAAAACTGGTTATCTGCCGTTGACCACCACATTACTTACTCTCTCACTCACTCTCTTCTATTAGGATGAAGACATTGAAGCCCTAGAGACAATGCTACACCCACCAAAAACAGTGTAAGCACCTTCTGAAGCCACTTCTCAGTCATTTTGCTAAATTCCAGGGGCATTCCATCATTGGCAAAAATATTCTCTTACATGTACCTGCTTTTAACTTGAAATGGGTAAGCAAGGTAAATTTTAAGAGACCATATTAAACCCTGTACCAAATGTAATCGTGCTTACATTAAAAAAAAAAGAGAGAGAGAAACTTTTATCTTAGACCAAATTACTATTTAACACAGCTTTAATTAAATATATTTAAATGTGGGGCGCCTGGGTGACTCAGTCGGTTGAGGGTCGACTCTTGATTTCAGCTCAGGTCATGATCTCAGGGTTGTGAGATGGAGCCCCGCCTTGGGCTCCCTGCTCGGCGTGGAATCTCCTTGAGATTTTCTCTCTCCCTCTCCCTCTGCCCCTCCCTGCACTCTCTCTCTGTCTAAATAAATAAATGAAATCATAGATATATATAATTATATATCTATGATTTTATATATATCTATATTTAAATATAAGGCACCAGGCAAGACCTTTCCCAATTTCCCAATAACTATGCCATATCTTAGTAGTTAGTAGGCCACACACATGGGAAGACCTGGCTAATGTTTTGACCACAGATTCATTCACTCAACAAGTAATTATTACTTACCATGTACCAGGCAGTGTTCTATGCATTGAGGAGACATAAGTGCATAAAACAATAATAATGATAAGCCTGACCTCATGGTGTTTACCTTAAGGAAAAAGACAATGAATACACACATTTTATGGTATTTTAGAAGGTAATAAGTAGTATAGAGAAGGAGTTAGGAATAGCAATGAGGAGTACTGGTATGTATGTGCAATTTTTTAAAGGACCGTCAGAGAAGGTCTCACTGAGAAATCAGCATATGGGCAAAGAAATAGAAAAGGCAAGGGAGTAGGCTCTGGGCTACCTAGAACAACAGGTTGTGGAAAGGTCAGAGAAATGGCCGTGCCTGGTGTGTCTAGGAATATCCAAGAAGCCAGTGTGACTGAAGGAATGAATTGAGGGAAGGGGAAGAGTA
Organism: Leptonychotes weddellii; assembly: GCF_054177405.1. Taxonomy (NCBI): domain Eukaryota; kingdom Metazoa; phylum Chordata; class Mammalia; order Carnivora; family Phocidae; genus Leptonychotes; species Leptonychotes weddellii. The sequence goes on along the minus strand of NC_138375.1, from coordinate 74,745,175 downwards.
GAGGGTGAGGTGTGGGGAGGGTGGCAGGTCTCTGCAGGATACGGTTTTCTCTACAAGTTCTAGGAGAAGCTTTTGGAGGTATTCGGGCTGCGGCGTGACATGATCTGACAGCTGCTATTTGGAGAATAAGGTGGAGAGAAGCCAGTGGAGGAGGAAGTGGGAAGAGTTAGGAGGATATTACAATCCAGGTGATGGAAAGTGCTTGGATTCTGAATATACTCTGAAGGCAGAACCAACAGCGTTTGAAGATGCCAACAGTGAACAATCTCTTATGCCTGATACTGTTATTTGCTGACAGAAAACAATTCCCTGAGCTTAGCCAAGTCGGTCTTTTATTCCCCCAAGGACGAGAAGCATTCAACAAAGGACCCAGGGTAGTTTTCTCTAGAATCTGGCAAAGAGGAAAATTTACGTAAGGAGAGAGCAGCCAATTTTATATTTAACTTCTATTCATCTTTTCCTTCTATAAAGTTATGTTTTTACAGTTATCAGTAATGGATGCCAACATCAGGTCTTTACACACTATGTTATTTTCAACTAATTTAGAAAGTATCCTTCTGCCACTGCATGATTCAAGGGTAATTAAAAATTAACAGCAATTTCAACCAAAATAATAGTAAACGTACAATATCAAATTCTATAAACTTACCACTAAAAAGCATTCACCATAGTTTTATTTTAAAGAAGTGGCTACACACAGTTAATGTGCTTATCTGGCTTGCTAAATGATGCTTTAAATGACTGGCTTTTCAGTTCCTAAATTTTGCAGCCTTGATTATGTGCCACTTAAACAACCGAAAACAATCACAGAAATACCAGTGATGGACCTAACCATTAATTATCTCCTTAATTATTCCTTCCTTTCATCCTTTTATCATTCTAGTTAGACCCCGTGATATGCTGCTGTGCTTGCTGAGAGTGTCTGGGGAGTGGGATTGACTACAGGATGCGGTATTGAGGTCTACCAAGTACACTGTGTTCTGCAAAGCTCTAAAGAGTGATGCAAAGCTGCTCCATGTGATGATTTTACTCAATACTGTATGGGCAGAAGTGCAAGGAATTAAGGCAGCATCCAAAGTTGAACTGTATTTTGTTTCTGATAATTTTTGGCTATTTAAACAGCCTAAATGTATGGGAACAGATTATATAATCCCTTATCTCCCTCTTAGTCATTCTTGTCATAAGACTAAAGCTGACCTGTGGGTACCAACTGGCATTCTCTTAACTTTCACCGTTTGGGCTAAAAAGTGCAAGATTTGGGTTTGGATACAAGATAGAAATTGCTGCAGTGCTTGGTGAGGATCAGAGCAGTGGGGCTGATTGTGTTAACCGCCATGACAGCTGAAAGAGTCTTAGCCTTGCTTGAGAACACTGCAATTTTCCTTGTTGACAATTTTCTAGAGAGAAACAGGAATACCTCTGGAAGCATTCATTACTTATTGAATGCCTGCTCCTCTCACCCTGGAATTATAAGTATGATTAAGACACAGTCCAGCACTCAAGGCACGCACAGTTTAGTGAGCATGATAGGCATGTAAATACGCAATTATACTGCAGGACTGTTAGTGCTGTAATAAAGGTACGTAAAAGGTACAATGGGAAGGATATCATTCTCTAGCTCTAGAACAGGAAGGGAAAAGGAGGCAAAGACTTTTCCTCAGTGGGTGAGATGACCCTGGTGATCTATGGTGATTACACATCTCTACTGCCAACAGCTTTAGAGAGAAGGACGATTATCTAACAAGAAGACTTTAACAATTTATGATAAGGAATATTTAGCTTAAACTTGTTTCTTTATCCCTTTGATACGGACTCTATAACACAGCAACTTAGATCTATGTTATGTAGTGACTATACAATAGATACTTAAAAATATTAGGTTAGGACTAATGCGCATTTATCCGTAATCTCGTTAAATACCAGGGGCTATTTATTTTCCCTATGGATTTTTACAGGGGGAAAAAATCTCCCAAGGGAGTTAAAATTAGAGCTTCTTCTCTCTTAACTTAAAAGTAAATCTATAATAAATTTTAAAGCACATGCTCTAACACCTAAATTCTTACAGTGAAAAGCCATTCCTACAGCAGTAAAAACAGGTCAGAATTGTCTCCAATGGGCACCTTTTCTGGGCGTCTTCAAAGCAGCACAGAGGACTGAATGGGATGTGCTGACTGGCTAATTCTCTCTCACTCTTAGCCCTTGCTCTTTGGGGTCACAACACTGACACGTTTATAAAGAACTGTGGGAAAGCCTGCACCACCCCTGCTAGCTTGTTACCTGTTACGTGGGCAAGTGGATGGCTTCAGTTTGTGCAAACTACTGGTTTGAGCATTAAAGTCACTCAAAAGATACTGAATGATATTCTTGCTCCCAGAATAGAAAGTTAATCCTGATCCATCAGTGGTGGGCTTTGTCCAGGGTCATTTTGCTGCTGACAAGTAGCACACTTTGCTGGATGTGATGTGTTATAGAAATGTGTGTGTAGGGGGATACCCAGTGACCACCTCTTTGTTGTCCTGTCTCTGAAAACACAGAAGGCTTTCAATAGCATGGAAAGCAGTTCATATCCATTGGGGCCTTTTATTTGGGGCCTACCTTGCACAAATTAAGCTCTTTGGTTTAATTTCCTCAGGTGTCACAGTTCGAAATGGCTATACTTTAATCTTTTTTTTTAATTATAATCAAGATTGCCATCTGTCCTTTCCACAAACTGGAATTTCAATCATAACATATAACAATGTTGTACGTAGATGAGGGAATTCCATAGGGTCCACCAAAACAAAAAGCTATGTGCATTGGATATATCTTCCAATCCTTCCCTTATCACTGGAGATGGGGTTTTGACCTTTGCTTTTTTTCATCAACTGACCTAAACATATTTTAAACATCTGATTGGTAGAAATACATTAACTGCCACTACTCACTAAGTTCCCACTGGGTCTGATTCTGGGACTGAGTAATAATAACTGGGCTTCCCTTTTCTCACTAAGTCATGAGTTGTGGCTCTCAGCCCATTAGACCTAATACATCCTTTTTCATATTGAAGATTTTGTAATGTCCTCCTTAAAATTTTGAAATAAAAATCAATCATGATTTCAAAATTTCATATAAGGCCTTAATGCCATAATAAAGGAGGACTAAACTGAAAGTTGTTTATAATAAAATCATATGTTTATTTATTCAACAAATATTTATTGAGTGCCCACTATATGCCAGGCCATGTAAACAAAAAAGGGAAATGTCCCTGCTCTCTTGGATTCTATTTGTAGTGGGGAGGGAAGAAAAAGAGACTAAATATTGAACACAATTAAGAAATACATTATATTGTATGTTAGGAAGTGATATGTGTTAATGAAAAATGGAAACAAACAGTGTGGCATAAGGGGTTTGAAGAATGTGGGGGAGGAGCATAGTTTATAAATATAATTAGTGTGGTTGGAGTAGGCTTCATGGAGAAGGTGAGATGTGAGCAAAGACCTGAAGGAAGTGAAGGAGTACTCAAATGGATATCTGGAAAGAAGTATCCCAGGAAGGGGCAAGAGCTAGAGCAAAGGCCTGGTGTGCTCAGGGACCCTGATATAGTGGGGCACAGTGAGCACTGAGAACAGTGGTGGAACATGTCAGAGAAGTAAAGGGGAACCAGATCATGAACCAGATTGCCATCAGGCAATCCTAAGGTCTTTGGTGTTCACTGTGTAAAATGGCAGCCATTTGCATGGCTTGAGTAAATAATATGTATTTCAAAACCCTCAACTTTATGGTCAACTAATCTTCAACAAAGCAGGAAAGAATGTCCAATGGAAAAAAGACAGTCTCTTCAACAAATGGTGTTGGGGAGATTGGACAGCCACATGCAGAAGAATGAAACTGGACCGTTTCCTTATACACACACAAAAATAGACTCAAAATGGTTGAAAGACCTAAATGTGAGACAGGAGTCCACCAAAATCCTAAAGGAGAACACAGGCAGCAACCTCTTCGACCTCAGCCGCAGCAACTTCTTCCTAGAAACATCGCCAAAGGCAAGGGAAGCAAGGGCAAAAATGAACTCTTGGGACTTCATCAAGATAAAAAGCTTTTGCACAGCAAAGGAAACAGTCAACAAAACCAAAAGACAACCAACAGAATGGGAGAAGATATTTGCAAATGACATATCAGATAAAGGGCTAGTATCCAAAATCTATAAAGAACTTATCAAACTCAACACCCAAAGAACAAATGATCCAATCAGGAAATGGGCAGAAGACATGAACAGACATT
>NC_138375.1:74710880-74740415 GCF_054177405.1 Leptonychotes weddellii | reverse complement strand
GCACTGTGAATTGTGTAAGACTGTTGAATCACAGACCTGTACCTCTGAAACAAATCATACATCATATGTTAAAAAAAAAAAAAAGAATAAGATAGCAGAAGGGGAAGATTGAAGGGGGGGAAATCAGAGGGGCAGATGAACCATGAGAGACTATGGACTCTGAGAAACAAACTGAGGGTTCTAGAGGGGAGGGGGGTGGAGGGATGGGTTGGCCTGGTGATGGGTATTAAAGAGGGCACGTTCTGCATGGAGCACTGGGTGTTATACACAAACAATGAATCATGGAACACTACATCAAAAACTAATGATGTAATGTATGGTGATTAACATAACATAGTAATAAAAAAATGCAATCTAGGCTCAGATAATCATGAAATAGATTTAAAACCTTTATTAACGTCTATATTTAATCTTGCAGGACATGGGACAATTTCACTAGTTAAGATTGTCTAATACTTTGTAGACATTTAGCATCCCCATCCCACTCCCACCAAATTCCAATAGCACTCCCCCCAAACACTGTGGCAACTCAATTCTCCCACAAATGCTCAAGAGGGTAATACTGCCTCCTCCAAATGAGGATCATTGCCCTACAGCAACAGTTCTTAAACATTTTCATCTTTAGGGACTCTTAAAAATTTTTGAGGACATCAAAAAGCTTTTGTCTATATAAATTATATCTATCAGTTGACCATTTTAGAATTTAAAAATGACAGCATGTAAAACTATCATTCATTTGAAAATGACATAATAAATCCATGACATGTTAACATCAGAGCAATCAAATATATAGCCTTTGAAAAATTGCATTGTACATTCAAGAGAGAATGAGAGTGAGAAAAGAAAATAACATCCTGGTATTATTATGAAAATAGTTTTGACTTTAAAAGATCCTTAAAAGGGTTTTGGGGATCGCTGGAAGCCCCTGGGCCACACTTTGAGAACCATGACTAAGAGCAATGGGAATAAAGCACAATGTAAATATGAATTTATTTCCCTTGGGATCTAGAACTAGATGCAAAAGAATATTTATAGTATTGTGTATAACAAGATGCATTCTTGAGTCCTAAAATTGAACCATCTTGGTATATGCTGCGAAGCTTGAAATTTATGAGAGAAGAACAAGAAATAAAATGAGACAGATAAGAAACTGGGAAAGAAAGAAAAGGGAGACTATGGGATCTATAAAATGAGAAGACACTATGAAAAATTTATGTCCAAGCTTTTAAGAGTTTAGATAAATTATGGTAAAAACATTTAAGGATTTTACTTCAACTAATTTTTAATAAAGAAACTATATGCACATCACTTGTTATAAGATTGAAAACACAAAAGTTATTTGTCTAAAAATATAAGTATAAATATTTATTATAAGCTCCTTTGTTTTTGAAAGTTCTCATAGTTACTTTAGGACATACAGTAAATATATATTCAACTAGACTCCCCACAGAAAAGCATGAGGTTTCAGATAATCTCCCTTATAAGTAAATTAATTAGCTGGAGAGATCCTTTGCAGTAGAATAAAATTCTTTAGACTGAAAAAATTAAGGACTCTAGTAGGTGATTAAACCTTTTTTTAAAAAATATTTTTAGGCAATAGAACTGAAAAATGTCATCTGCCAAGCCTTGTCTTTAAAATATCTTTGTATTTTTATTTCTCTTCTACAAAATATCTACTCATTCAAGAGTCTGTTATTCATCTTGGCACCTACTGCGGGATCTCTGATTCTGAGGGCTGGGAGAAAAGCCTCAGAGGCCAAGTTTGAAAGCTGATCTAGGGCTTGAAGCCTCTCTTGCTATCAGTTAGTCTCACAGGCTCTGGTTTAACAGGGCCAGTGATGGGGAAATTGCCACCTCCACAGGTCTATTCTGATACATTTTTAGGCAATTATAATTTTGGGGAAGGGCTTCTTTACACAGCACACAAAATTATGTCTCTGTAACTTTTACCTATTTTACGTAGTCATTTTTTAACTTTAAATGAATTAATGGGTGCGAAGTGAGGGCATAGCATCTGTCACTTAGATTATCTGATTAATGTTCATTACCTGCCCCCCTGAGCTGGATAATGTGGATGGCTTGCTGAGCATATATTCTAACTTCTGGTGTCTCTTCCTGAACTAGAGAGGCTGCAAAGACCAAGGTCACATTTTTAGACTCTCTTGCAGCTAGGGTGGGAGACGTGAATTTGGTTACACCAATCAGGTATACTTGCCTAAGATCTGATATTAGTATTCAGTTACCCAAGAGCCTGTGGAGTCCATTTTGCTGCTGTAGATGGCAAACAGGAGTAGTGTAAGGAGTTCTCAGGGTCTTCTCAACCTGCTAATGCGGCCGGTTGCTTAATTAACCTCTCCACATCTCAGTTTTCTAATTTGTAAAGTGGGGAGAACAACAGTAACTAATTAGGTTGTTGTGAGATGGTGCTAATCCTTGTTCTAAGCTCAGAGTAGGGTCTGACATGTGATGAGGTCTCAGTAAATGTTGCTGCCGCCACTAATAACTAGTGTTATTAGCATTATTATCATTTTCCGTGAGCTGTTCTCAATTGACTTGATTTTAAAACATCAGATAGCCTAATTGAGAATGAATTCTGCTTTGTCAATGTCCTTGTTTAAAGAATCGCTTCCAATACTGAATTCATTCCCCAGTATGTTTGATGAGTCCAGAGGTATCTTTCTCAACATTTCCCTTTTATTCAATGTAGCCAATTTGTAATTTGCATACTAAAACAATGTAACAAAATTGACATGTGCATGATTCATTCCCACAGAGCTTAAACTCAATTCAAACCCTAAACTTTTTTCTATATTTTCTACTCTTAAAGCAGGACATTACTGTTTTGTATCCTTGTAAGTCTTTTTATGTATATTCTTTAATGTCCACCTTGTTGAACTAACCCTATTATTTCAGTCTGAACTAAGCTTATTACACACATATATGGATATGGATATATATTACGTATAAATACTGTAATACTATGTAAATATTTAAAAGTGTAAATCTATAATATATACATATAGTATACACATATATGTAATACATGCATATAGTATATAGTTAACTATCCCTGTTAGCAAGTTTGATAAGGAAGCCATCAATTATCTCCTCAAAGTCACTAGTAAATAGGTTGAACAGGTTAGACCAAGAACAGAGCCCTGTATTCCTCCATTTGGCATTCCCATTGACATCAGTCCTTTATCACAATCACTCTTTGGGCTTGGCCATGTAGTCATTTATGCACCTAACTATACTGTCATATAACCCAAGTATTCCTGTGGTAAGATTTTTCTTTTTTTTCAAAAGTCTGGTTAAATCTAGATCCTCTCTGTTTGCACCAGTTCCCTAATCCTTCATTCTAGGAAATGTATTGCTTATTTACACAACTATATCATAACAAACAATAATGAACAGTTTAATTTTAAACAATGATTCTAGCATCGGAAAGCATTTCTTCAAGCACTGAGTAGAATCATGGAGCTAGCCCTCCAAGCCAGATCAGCAGTTCTCTATTTCTTGACTCAAAGGATCATTTTGTAATCTTACTTCTACAGAACTCAATTAATTACTTTATAGTATTTCTCTCCCCCGCCACTTCCCATTGATAGTGGGACCACCACTTTCTCAGCCTATAGTCCTTCACCTCTAGAGCATATCAAACCCCATTATTAATCTCTTTTGTCATCCCACCTATTCTTCCAGAGCAGTATCTTCTAACCATGTGACCTGCATATGAATCACACATGAGTTCTGTCATTCCATATAAAACACTAGCTCAGACTCAGTCTCACTAGCCCTTGAGTTAAATTATCATTTTAATTCCTCTTTTCACAAATATCTCATATCAACTATTTGGTTTTAGAAAAACACTTTTGCATTTCTAAAATTAGAATAGGATTTAATTTTGTAAAGATGCAAATACTAAAAGGAAGCCACTTTTATTTCTATGTGAACTATGATGACATAAAAGAATGAAGAGCAAAAATTAAAAAAAAAAAAAGAGGAATGAAGAGCAATGATTTGCTTTTTCTCCTTGTGACGCCTTCATTTGTTTAGTCTCATTCTTACGGAACGTATTTATATAGTGTTAAGACATTTAATATGTATACGTATAATGTTGTTTTCTAAACTACGCCATGTTACTGTGACAAGAATGTCAGCTGTTGGGTATTTTTGGTGCATTATAAATTGGATGAAATTTCTTCTCAAATTATACTATTTTTGTTAAAAAGCAAATAGGGACATCATTAGTTTATATAATGGAAATAAAGCACTGTGCTTGGGAAATTTTTAATACATTTTGTGTAAAACTTAGATATTTTTGTTTCAAGCAATATAATTTTAAGATTTGATGATAGCAAAAGTTAAAAATAATTAAAAGTGACATCCACACATAACCCCCTTTTATTTGGTAAATTATTTTACCTTTGATAATTCACAAATATGAAGGATTTCCACCATATTTTATATATAATACCATCAGTTGAACTATGCAGAGTTTAAAGGATATATGTTTTCTCATCTTCCAACATAGGTTTTAAATAATGATCATAAAATCTAAGGCTGCATTTATCAGATTCATCAATGTTATTAAATATGATGACATAATTAAAGGCACGTGCTATCAAAAATTCAGACTGCTACAGTTCTATAAAAGAAGCAACGTACCCACTTTTTCCAGAAGAGCTCTTGTATTCTGAGGGCCACTCAAGCAACAACTGCATATATCTTATGCAGTTTGCTTGGGTAACCCACAAAAAGTTAATTTTTTTAAAGAACAATATCTTATCTATGTTATATATGTATGTGCTTGGCACTTCTCCAGCTGTATATAAAACTTTCAAAGAACAGACTTGCCTTTTTCTGTACAGCCCCCTTTTCATTTTCTTTCTCTGAATAGACCCCTAATGTTCAGGGAAAATACCAAGAATAATAAATCCAAATCTCTGTATAAAATATACCTTCATGACATACTCAAGCTGGAAATCACAGGAACCAATAAAAATGCAGGCAGCCTACTGATAATGAGGTCAGAAATACAAATAAATTTATTTTTAATGAAGACTGGAAGCACAGTAATCAAAGTGTTAAAATTCATTTCATGCATATCTCATTTGCTTCTTAGCTGATATTTACCACGCAATTCTGTGAGAAAGTAGAGGCCTAAGATGCTCCAGATAAATGGCTCAATTAATTGTACAGAGGTAGACCTCTTTGAGCTGAGCCAGAGCTGTGAGCTCTTTATTAAAAGCACTATTCTGTAGCCCATAACCTTGTTCCTTGACTCCTCTCTGGTTTCCAATTTAAACAAGTCCCCATGCGGCCTGCTCTAAAGGGCTTTGTCTCCCTGTCATTGTTAAGAGAGCTGAGGCATCCTGGAAGTGTGAAATCAGACCTCATGAGTTGAACGGTTCCCCAGGGAACGCCGGACTGCGCAGAAGGTCAAAGTCATGGGCCGGACCGTCTAAAAGTGTCTGATCGCTGGTCTGTGACACAGCAAGGTTGGGGGGGGGGGGGGGGCGGCGCTAGACTGAAGAGGACTGAAATTGAACACATCTTAATTAAACCCCACAGACAGCAAAACAAAATGTTTTCTAGGCAGCCTGTCAAATGGGGCTTAAATTTAGCTCTGCTAATGAATCTGAGCTGCTAACTGTTATTTCTTGAGATAATAAGACTCTCACGGAAGCTGATAAAAAAAAAAACAAAACTGTAGCATGTCTTTTTCTGCTGTTTTGTTACTTAAATATTTTCCAACAATGAAGACAGTTTTCCTAAAGAAAAACATGGGAAAAGTCTATGCAAATAAAGGGGTAGTAAACATATCCCTTAATAACTAGTAGGTTTCCAGACTATGGGGCTGGTGAGTCATGAGTTTTTATGCATAGCCTTGCTTTAGAAAAAGATATGCTCATTTAATGGGACTGTTTCAGTGACAGATTATGTTAATTGTAAAATTCTCTCCCTCTTCCTTTTTTCTCTCCCTCTCCCTCTATTGTTTCCTGAAAGAGATGGTGCATTAATTTGAGAGATCAATTCACCTGGGGTGGAGAAGCTTTATATTAGTGTGCCTTTTAATACAGTGAAAAGGTAGGGCATCTTTTGAAAGACTTTCACAGTTCTCCCATATCACCGTTTCTGAACCCGAGTGGCTGGTATCCCTGGGGAGGCTGTGACCTCTTCCTCGGGAGCTCAAAAAAACAACCCAGGGGAAAATGCAGGGGAGGGGCTGAGGAGAAGAACCCTTTTCTCTTTTTTCTCTTAGAACTTGAAAGAACCAATAGGCCAGGTCTAAATACTTGGCGAAGAAAGCCTCACTCGATATAGAAGACATTAAATGTTCTGCTGAAAGCAGAAATTAGGCCCCATCCAAGGAAGAGGATAATTAGAAGCTTAGAAAAGACAAATTCCAACATGAACTGTTTCCCACCACCTTTAAAATATATATATATATATATATATTTCCCCCCCAGTGGTCTTTCTCTCCTCACAAACTGTCCAGTTTTAAGGAATACTTGATTTAGCAGTAGAGAGAATTTTCCCCAGTGAACGCAGGGCCAAACGGTCTCTGGGTTTTGCTTTGATGGTACAGAGACATTCACCTTTTCACTGCTTAGTTGAAAGGTAAGTAAGTTGTACTGCAAAGTATTTTTCACTTAATCAAACTTTTTTTTTCCTCACGAAGAATTTAGCTGATCATCTTTGAAAACCAGAGAGCCACTTTCTCAGGCTGTGAAAGGCTGCCCACAATTTGACTGAAATTTCAATCCACTCTTGTGCCTTGCTCAATGCATGTGTATGTGTGGGAGTTGTAAATTGAGGCCTTAACCACCAGAGTTAATCTCTTTTTTTAAATCTGTATTAACCTTAATGATTTGAAGTGCACTGTCCAACACTGCGCTATTGAGACCAAAGAAAAAACTACCCTCAACTATCAACAGTTTATTAGGGGCTTAACTGAAGTGACCTACTGTAGTAGTGTTCAGCTGAACAAGGCTATAGGCTTTTTGTGGAAAGGGAAAGAATTGAGGGTTTCATTAAAAAGTAATTTGTGCTTTGTACTCACTCATTCAAAGAGAGTCTCAATTGCTCTTTATTCACACAGAGTTAATACAGTATCACAATGTTTCTCAATGAATGTGTTGTAACAAAAGAAAAATTTTACATTTTGAAAGGAAAAAAATTCTTTGTAACTGCAGTAAGATTGATGGCTACTTAAAAGATTATAGAATCTCTTGTTCCTGTGCTCATGTTAAATGATGGAATATTATAATTTAAGATTTTTTGCTTAAACTATGGAAGTTTGACTTTATGTTCTGATCCTTAAAAATAGTTTAAAAATAGAGCAAAGTTGGTCAAATATAAGTTTGTCTTGTTAGGTTTGTCTAGAAAAAAGTGTTCTGAACCCAACTAAGTATCTTATAGTAATAGCCTCATTTATAGCAGGTCAGAAGATACTCTGCTTAGCTCAGAGAGCTATCAGTGATTTAAAATCTCCCCTCTCCATCCACAACACTCCTAAATGGATGCTAATTTGAGGATTTGAAGCCCGCACCATTGACTCAATTTCTGTTTTTCAAACTGTTGCTGAAAATCTTGTAGAGCCTATGATTATCCACTGAGATGTACAACATATCTTTAAAGTTCTTCTTTGAACAAGTAAAAAAGAAGTATACAAAGAGCTTATTTGTGCTCCAAATTTAATGGTAAAGACCAGGAAGGATCAGTTTACACATAAATAGTTATCCTTTCCAGAAGTAAAGATTATTAAAAAAAATAAGTAGTATATTCAGACATTTCTCACTTAAATATATGGTCCTCAGTTTCTGTCACCATCACAAATGTCGGAAAGACCACAAAAGGTCCAAGAGTGAGCAAGGTCAAAGACTGAATTATCCTCTTGCCCCTGAATAGTTCAACATCTCTCTTGTTCAATTCAGAGCACATTAGATTATAAGGTCAGTGTGGAATGAGGGATCATGAGATTTATATCCCTAAAACTGGAGGGGGAAAAAAAATGGACAATCTGTTATTTAGTATTCCCCAAATTAAAGTTCATTTTATCAGATCAAAATTATGTCTCATTGAATCCCTAGGGAAAAGACTATTGCTATTCACATTAATTTACATAGAACCATTAGGAAAGAAATATATCTATTTTTTACAGCTTTGAAAGAACACGTACTTTAACTTCCATAGTGGCATATAGGCCAAGTAGGTTAACATAGTTTACATATTCATGAAGTTTTAAAAGCAATGACAGCTTCTCTCTAAGAGAAACAAACTTATATAATTGCATTCAACTTATGTCATGGGCAGGTATCTAAGCTTTTGAAGTAAATGGGACTTGAATATTTGTATAAGAAATTATTGTGCCCCCTATAAATGTTCAGTAATAATTCTTAGCACTTAGGTGCCCACTGAGATATTATTTTAGGCCTTTCTCCCCCATCTTCAGAGGTTTTCAGCTCAACACTGGGGGCTCCCCTACAGAAAATCCTGTAGAAAATTGAAGGTGCCTCCCATGATGGTGAATGTTACCGTGAATGTCACTGTGAATGTCACATTCTGAATTTACCTGCTGCGGGGAATCAGAGGCTAGGTGTAACCTCTGTATGTGAAAGCAATACTGAGTTCCTATTCTAGTCTTTAAGTTAATGTCCACAGTGAACAAAAAAAAAAAGCAATTACTGGGGCGCCTGGGTGGCACAGTTGGTTAAGCATCAGACTCTTGGTTTTAGCTCAGGTCGTGACCTCAGAATCATACAATCAAGCCCCGAGTTGGGCTCGGTGCTCAGCGTGGACTCTGCTTGAGTTTCCCTCTCCCTCTACTCCTCCCCCACATTCTCTCTCAAATCAATCAATCAATCAGTCTTTCAAAAAAAGAGCAGTTAATCAATCATTCATTGTCGACTGTTGGTTCTAATACTAAATGCAACATAATAAAAGAAAAAAAATCATTATGTCCAGATTAATTTGAGTATAACCACATCAGAAGTAAAAAAGTAGATGAATAAAGTTAACATTCACTAATTGTTCAGTACAAGGAACCAAGTGAGCATACATGCAAAAAGATTACCAACTACCCTCTCTCTCAGTACTTTCAAGTACACCTATTTTGAAAGAACATTTGACAGTTGTTACTATCTTCATGGTTTCAAATGAGTTGATAGTCACTTGTTTAAAGAAACTATAAACTCTCAACATTTTTATCACACAATAAACAGTCACTTGATACTATGCAAATATTAAAAATTTAAAAATATTACCATTCTGGAACAGACATCTGCTATTTTAGTTTTAATGCATGTCATCTTTTAATTTGGTTTTGATTCTGTTCTGTTTAGATTTGATGAATTAAAAAAGGATACCAACCATCAGGTAATGGATTTCCAAGCTCTTAGATGGTAGGAAAAGTGCATTTTTCCCCTTCAGATAAGTCCACTACCTCATTAGGATCAACTTGCTGAACATTCACAATGGTAAGCATATTTCTACAAATAATAAGTGGATGCTTTGTTTCAGGAAGAGCAAAATTTACACAAAAATTGGCCAAGTCAGTCCTATTTGTTATCTATCTTGAGATAGACAATTTAAGGAATGGTATAAGTATGCCCCAAAACCTATGAAATTAAATAGTAAATGAATGGTCACATAATTGCAAATTCAAAACAATGATTTCATTCTGGAAATTGATGAAATAATTATCGTTAGTTAATTAATACATCATAGAAATAGTGATATCCAAATCAGGAAGCTTTAAGAGATAAGACTGATTTCAGTGTTTTTTACAGGTCCATTTCTTGGTTTAAAAATTTAGAACAATGTAGATGCTTAGTTTATTTTTATTTATTTATTTTTAAATTTTATTATGTTATATCACCATACATTACATCATTAGTTTTTGCTGTAGTGTTCCATGATTTGTTGTTTGCATATAACACCCAGTGCTCCATTCAGTACGATGCTTAGTTTAGATCCAGAATTATCTCTGGGATGTGCTAAGGAATTTTAACAACAACAACAAAAAACTTGAAAATTAAAAAAAAAAGGACGCCTGGGTAACTCAGTCGTTAAGCGTCTGCCTTCGGCTCAGGTCATGATCCCAGAGTCCTGGGATCGAGTCCCGCATCAGGCTCCCTGCTCAGCGGGAAAGCCTGCTTCTCCCTCTCCCTCTGCCCCTGCTTGGGTTCCCTCTCTCTCTGTGTCTCTCTCTGTCAAAAAAAAAAAAAAAAAATCTCTAAAAAAAAAAAACAAACAAACTTGAATCAGCAACCTGGATGCCAGGAGTTCATACCAAGTAATTGAGTAATTTGCATCTAAAATTTTCAGTAGACTATGCAACAGATTTCACATGTGTTGGACTTGTGTTGATGTTATGATACTGTCTGAGGGAAGCTGATCCTGCCTGAGAGAAGATAATAACATTACTACAAGATGCCAAAGTGATGAAACCTGGAAGTCCCATTGCGTTGGCCAAACTTTGGAAAAGGCAACAATTCAAAAGTTACTTTACCCTTTATTGTTTGTTTTTAATACATCACCCTTCTTTCAAAAAGCAGAAACAGTATAAAAATTGGGTGGTTGGCAATTCTTGTAATATCAAACCTGAAACTTTATATTTATATTATTTACTTTGATGATCCAGTCAGGTGAAGTGAAGAGTTTAGTCATTAAATGGTACGGACCTGGTGGCATGCAGCTCGATATGTATATATCATATATAATAAATGTTATAGGTATACATTATATGTTATAATATATAGTCGAAATAATGTATATAAATAAATATAGACAATAGAATTTCCTCATTTCTTACCTGTGACATCAGCGACCATCAATCCTTCTGCTCTGATTACTTTCACCTGGAGAAATCCCACATCTTTCAGGTTGTGAAATATCCGCAGTGGACTCTGAAAGACCCCAACATCGGTGTTAGAAAAGAAAGGTCCTAGAGGGTCTCAAAGAATGTGTGAGGAAACGCTAAGTTTTATCATTGACCTCAGGATGCTGCTTACGTGGTTCAAAGGGATATTTGTGTTTCTTCAGTGCCGATTACCCTTCCACTATCACTAACGTGCACCAATACACAGGCACGCACATACGAATTGACAGATAATTGTCGCTATATGAGAATTCCGAAAGGATAAAAAATACCACATTTCTTCCCCATAAAAAATTATCAGTGAACAATGGTGAACAGTAAATTACAGAACAGGATATGCCTACTTTCTTCCTTCAATCTCCTTTACCGAAGAACTCCAAAGAATCTGTCATCTATGGGCACCATGGTTTGGAGACTAATGATCGTTAACACTGAGTCTTAGGTTGTTGGTCATGTAACACACTTCAGCCTTTAGGATTAAGAAAGTCAGTATTAATTTTTTTTTTCTTTACTCTTTTCTTCTTGGTGAGTTTTGGAAATTGCATGTGCTAGATGAGGGCTGAATTACTGAAATGCTGCTTTCTAATATTTGGTTCAAAAGATTTGCATAGTTCTATGAAACTTTTAGGAAAAAAATCATATATAACTTCTAAAATAAGCCAAATTGATCACTAAAAATAAATTCAAAGTGATGAATAATTTTTCTTAAGTTTGCAATTTTATTTGCCATTGTAGTGTGTACAGAAGTAGGGAAATTTCAATAGAAGAATCAGATCCAAAGGATAAAACCTATTTAATTTCATAAATTAATAATGGTAGTGTTTTGGGAAGTATAGTACCTGAAGGCATTAAAAGAGAGATACCAATGTAATAATTCAGAACTCTAATTAATGGGCACAAATACTTAAAGAGTAAGTATTGATAGAGAACACTGATATGCATTTGCTTATTTACACTTCCTAGCATTTTTCTTATGAAAAGACCAACATTTCTACTCAGTAAATCAAAGGTACTTCTGCATTATAATCCCTAAAATGCTTTAAGACCAGGGAGCATAACATAACAAAGTTATCAAACTGTTACTAAAGAACATTCCCATCCTTGTATTAAGGATGTGAGAATACTGACAAGCAGGAGCTTACTGAGATATTAACTTTATGAGTCCTGTATGACTAGCCATTGTGTACCCTGAAGCTATGACCTTGGTATATTGGGAGGAGGAAATGCAGATATATGGGTAATCTCAGAGCCTAACTTTTTAGAGTGTTGAGCACAGGATTAGCTCCTATTCTTGTATTGTTTTAAAACAGCTGTTTATCACCCAAAATCTATTGAAACTACCCAGATGACAGTGCTCAGGAAAAACGCACCTCTCTCTCCACTTAAATTCATGTTAAGGGTTTAACAATGGGAACTTCAGACAGCAGTGTTACAATTCAGAGGTGTGTAAGCATGTTGTCTTCCTAATGTAGTAACATCTCAGAGCTTCCTGAGTGTTATAAACCAGGTAACTCTCCTATCCTGATGATAGAGAAGAGTTTTATCAAAAGGTTTCTGTCCTTTAATTTTTGGGAGTAATTCAATCCAAGTTTCACTGTGTCTAAAATAAATCTCATCAGTCCTCGGGGCTGAGAATTGTTTCATACGAGTAACCTCCCTGCACAGACATATAGCTTCTGACGCTTCCGCTCCAATGTTCTGCTTCTCATTTGGAGGGGTAATTACTGTTTGAAGGGTTTCTTTCCTCCAGTCAGCTGACACTCAGGAATTTATTGCCAACTTCAACTGTTTAGGGCAGTGACACAGCGCTTATAATAAGAATTGCAAAAAAAAAAAAAAAAAGCAAAAAACTTAAATATATCAGTTTAAAAATAGACCTTTCGGGGATGCTTCATCAAGAGGTATTCCTGCCTTGTTATTTATGGTTATTTTAGAAGGCCTCAAAACCTGGATGGCTTCTGAAGCCAGAAATTTCCATAGCAGAGGAATCTATGATTTGCTGTGAATCCTTTCAGCCCTCAATAGATGGGAAAAGATTGAAATGCTCTGGAGAGGAGTCCTCTTTATTTTTTTAATGAAAGGCTGTATAATATATTTTCTCTATGGCTGCAGCAGCTGTCAGGGAGAGCATCTCAGTTCAGCTCTATTACGGGAGAGGCAATACCCCATCCTATGGCATCGAGATGCTCTGAGGGGCCAGAGCTGATTGACAGCTTGTCACCGTGACGTCTTATTCCATCTCTGTTATGGAGAAAATTAATGTCACACCACCAGCCTTATGACTCGCTGTCATCCTAGAACCGCTCACCTTTTATCAATGCTCTAAATAACATTTCAAGCCCATCGTCTCATGCTGGACAATCCGGTCAAGGGACATTAAATCTGATGACTGTGAAATGTCATAATAAAAATGGAATGCTAACAACTTCTTCTCTAAACTAGCTTCTCTGGTTTTTAAACTGTGACAAGGGGGAGCAAGGGTTCAGCATACCCATTCTGAAAAGGTCATACAATCGCTCTTGGTCTACTACCCATTACTACCCGCCCCCTAGTGACCTTGCCTCCTTCCTCCCTCCAAAAGAAAAAAAAAAAAAAAAAGAAAGAAAAATGGAATTAGCCATCTTTTCAGAATGAGGTGATCAAATAATGGCCCACACGGTAATGTCTGTTTAACTCGTGGGGCTTCGATGCTTCAAAATGAACAACTGAATGACAGAGATGGAGAGCCTTTTCAGGGGCAACTCACTTTCCTCACTATGGCCAGTGCCAAATCGCATTCTGAAGTGTCCCCTAAAATTTAAAAAATACACATGTTCTCCCAGGAAAACATATAAGTAATTCCCCAAATAACCTCCTCTATATGTTTCTCTGAAACATATGATGTCATATGATGTCCCAGACACGATGCGGCATTCATTCGTCTCCTATCTGTGTAATAAAAAGACACGCCGAAACCATAAAGCGTAGGTCTCTGTCCTTGTCTTACTATGAGCAATTATAACACATGTGCTATAGTGCACACAGGAGCTCCGTAGCAACGACGTCTCTAGAGGGAGATACGGGCCTATGCTTGAAATGCAGGGCTACAAAAACAAAACAAAACATTTAAATACGGTTCACTTTTTAATATGTTGTCGAGCAGCATGTAATCAGAGAATCAGCCAGGGCACCCACATAACAGTTTATATTTTATTCAAATAATAACTAACATTTGAAAGAAGGTGCGGAAACAAAATATTCAAATTCTGAATGGAGATGGCCGATTTAAGGAAGCCCAACCGGCAAAAAGAAAAAAAAAAAAAAGAATCAATAATAGTTGGATTATTCCTAATTACCTAAGCTCCACTATCATTCTAATATATGGGATAGTATCAAATATTAACCCATAAAACACAGTATCATAATACCTAGAATTTTTATATTAATATACCAATTAATTCTTTTAAAATTGTTTTGACTCACAAGGCTCACTCCTGGTAACAGGAGAACATGTTTTCATGGGTACCAAAATGTGAAATAATTCTCATAATTGCAATTACATATTAGAAGATGCCCAACAATAGGTTGGGCTCTTAGGTGGTTTAAAAATATATACTATTAGCCTTGCTAAGTCACCTCTATTAAACTGTTTATGGTAACACCATTGGTAGATGAGTTGTGCAAGCATTAGCAGACAGCTGATTCGGTGGAGATAGCCAGAATAAATTTGCTGAAGCACACATCCTGCTAATCTGTTTGAAGAATATTGTAGAGCATTAGTACCAGCACTTCATGTTATCTGTGCAGCCTGATAAGGTACATCTTTATTAAATTCAGTTATTGGAAGGATGTCATTCAGCAAATAGGAATATTTTAGAATCTAAAAAAAAAAAAAATTAAGCAGTTCTTTGTTAGTCAGAGCTTGGTTTCATGGCTGAATGTCTAGAGGAGCCTTCTAAACACCTGGCAGCATTGTACAATGCAAGCTTTGTAATTTTAAGTGGAAAAGCTTTTTTCCCTGCTTCATGGGTACCGAGGCATTCACTTTTTCTGAGACTCCAATGAGAGAGAATGGTGGAGTAAGAGCTCCCCTCTCTGTTGATTCAAGAAAACTACACAGTGGAAAATGCACAGCGTGAGGATGCTGGGAAAGAGGTAGATTTGGGTGTGAGTATTTTGGTTTGGTGAAATTTGAGAAGGGTGCTTACTGTAGTGACTCACTATTCCGCCCTCTCACTCCACAAATGATCAAAAGGTAAGGAGGCTTCCTTTTAATTATATTTCACATTCAATTAAAATAAGATAAAGGAATGAAGTGAGGCCTTTCTAAGCAGTTGAAATAAAAATTCTTTCTGTGAATATCCTCTCGTTACCAAGCTACTAATTAACGTAGCTGTCATTAATTCCATTTCAAACTTGGAAAGACAAAGAACTCTTAATTGCAATTACAAAGGGTCAAAGAATTAATTTTGAGGTAATGTTCTGTATACTTGACTTTCCTTTATGAGAAGTTGCCTTGCATGATAGTTGTGCTGCACGACAAAATCACTGTGGAGAGGCTCAGAATCTAGAACTTGCTTTGGAAGAGACTCTAGAGAAGAGCAGGTGTGCAGAGCTCAGGGTAACAGCATCTGCATTTACCCAGCTCTTTGTCTCTGCTGACTCAACTGTCACACAGCCCTTCAGATGTACTCCTGTCACTCTAGGTAAATCATTTACCACCTCAACTCGTCACACATGACCCTGAATTAGGAGGGTTACATACGTACATATCTCCTTAAGATTTCCTCCCGTTCTTTCTGGTCCTCCAGGGAACTGACGGAGAGGTCAGAGATGCTGACTGTGGCCGAAGCTGTCAGGGTGACCAGCAGTATCAGGTGACCCTCACCCTCTTCCAGCTGCAACTCCAACTTGTGTGTCTGTTCCCTACTGAGGGCCGACAGGTCCACCTGGCACCTGGAAACAAATGTTGTGAATTAGCAAGTGCCCTTCTTCTCTCCTCTCCTCTCCACACCTCTCCTCTCCTCTCCTTCCTTCCTTCCTTTTTTGTCACATCAAACATGAAAGTGCAGGCTGCTCAGAGCTATGTGAAAAATAAATCAATAGAAATTCTGTTTGAGCTACTGGAAGACTGTATCTTTCATTCAGCACACTTTCTTCACAAAATTTAGACCCTGACTATTTTTAGTGTCTAGTTTCTTATTTCTGTAAGATACAAAAAACATGTTTATCTGATTCTATTACTATCCACTGTCACTGTATTCATAAATTGGGAGGGACTTTCAATCCCTGGATGGCCTAGTTTAGTGCGCTTTGCCTACAGAAAGATTAACATGAGCTGTCTGGAGAGGCAAACCACCGAGAATCTGAGTTCTTGTGTAGGTTTTAAAACAATGGGAGTTCTTCATCCATAAATGTTATTAAGCAATGAATAAAATATGTACTTTGATGATGCCGTAAGTTTTACACTTTTAAAACCGTGCTAATTTATTCATAGAACACCACACATAAATCTAAATAAAAACAAATCCTCCAAAAAATTATAGCTCAAGGGTTATGTACCAGCGTTTTACTAAGAGAGGCTTCATAACATGGCAGCCCATGCTTGATGAGCTCTTCTCTCAGAGTTAAACACCTTGCAAACTCTTTTCATAAAAATGTCAGTTGATTTGGAAGAGAAAGATACTGAGGTGATCACAAAGCCAATAAACTGAGAGAAAGGGGGTAGAAATGAACAAAAGGCATTTAAAACAGGAAATAGCCAATTATAAGCATAAATGTGGTAACATATCATAAACGGGAGTCAGCTATCAGGGACTGATTAAATTTTTGCTCTTTCTTGTTCTTTACTCCACTTACTGTCTATTGCTTGGCTTTTAAATTAAATTTCTATGAATAGGGCCTCAATGCTTATTGTTGAGTTCAAACATCTCTTTAGTATGAGTAAATTTAGAAATTGAACCAAAGTCTGCATTTTCTTTTTATTTGTGCCTATCAAAAATGACAAGAGAGATAGCTGGGACTGAAACAACTGAGAAGGAGTACAGATGCAAGAAATGAAAAGAAAAAGCAACATCCTGGTCAGGGACAGAAAGTCCATGTGTGTGTGTTGATGCTAACTGTTGAAAGAGAGCAGGAAATCAGAGTCTGTACCAAGTCTGGAAAACATCTTCCTAAAGTGAGAACGTATATCAAATAACTTCATTGTTTCTGTGTCAACATGCATTTCAAAATACTTTCACTCAGTCTCCTGAAACTCTGAAAGCTGAAGAAATATACCAAATCTGTATCTAATATCCTGATTTTATTCGGAATTAAGTTCTTATTGATAACACTTGGACCAAATTGAGAAGAAAGATGCGATGGTGACAAACCACCAATCAAATGCATTCTCTAAGAAAAAGGAAAAACGTCAATATGATTTTCTACAGATCTTTCCAGCAACTGGCAGAGTGTCTCGCCTGTAGTTTGGTGAATGTGAATGAATCTTTGGATTAGATTGGGAGTATGATACTCGAGAATCAAACATGGGTTACAATTCGCACTGTACTTTTGGTTGGATAAAGTTGGGAACAAGAAAGGTCCTTCACTCATTTGGATCCTGCATTTCTCAATCCTGTCCTTGCCTTACTCTTTTATATGACACTGCACCACTCTTAAAATACATTGAAGCCTTCTGGAAGGTTTCCTTCTATGGCTATTACCATTTTACACAGGTCATATGGATGCTGGCTTACTCTTCATTTATCTTAGAGTCATTGTGTTTGATGCTCTAGAGTTGGGGAAGGTGCTCTAAAGATGATTTAGTCCAAGAGTTGCAAACTGGCAACTTACAGATCACATCAGGTCTATGGATGGGTTGTTTGTCCTTCTAGTGCTAATAGAAGTTTTGAATTAAAAACATTGTAAGACAGAGTAAATGTCCTCTGACTTAATTACTGTCCCTAATACTGTCTGTTATTTACACTATTTCACCTAATTCTGTATCTGGTTCAAATAAGCATAGGTATTTGTGATCCTCATAATCTCCTTAATTTAACAATAAGAAAACTGAAGACCAGAGAAGTGATCTGACTTAATGGAGATATACAGTTTAGTTGTTAGCAGAGCTAGGACCTGAACTTGGAACAATGGAATCCAAGATATAGTCTTTTTCCTGGGCTACTCTTCACTAAGTAACTGTGTACCCCCACGACAAAGTGTGTCTATTTGCAGTGGTTCTTAAACTGGGTGAAATCTGGACTTGTTTCTAACAGAAAAAATTATCTCAATTTTCAAGCATGGAATTATGTTATTTTTGTACTTTTAAAATACATATAAGCTATGGAAGAAGACTGTAAGTTATTGTTCTTATAAGAAGATAAACTCAGAAAGATACACAAATTGAATTTTAAAAACTATGAATCTAATAAAATTTAACATTGTACATTTATAGGGAGGATTATGCTTTTCTGCTGCAACTAGTTTCAAAATGGGTATTCTTGCAGAAATAGTTTCAGATCCTGTCCTATCTTTAATGTTTCAGAATTTTGACTTTAACAATTCCAATGTAGAAAATGCCTATTTATGTAAATGAATTAGAAGAGAGTATTAATGACTCCAAGGTTCTTTTTGCTAGTTTGGGTTATCCAACTCTCCTATTCATCTAAAAACTCTGCTCAGGAGTAATCCTCAGATGCCATTTTCAATGAAATGTCACCTGATAATTGAGCAAAATTGTCTTGTTAACTTGAGAATAAAGTTAGCATCATAGCATCACTGATATCTGCATTAAATTTGTATTAAATTATTGCTGGAATTTGGTGGGAAAAAAAAGCCTTTGCTACTCCTTGGTTGCTGTTGAATAAACAGGTACAAAGATGGAACTCCTGCAGAAGAGTCCATTGCAAAGTGAACCCAGTACTTATCCCTATAGGTCAGTGCCATGGTTTGAATGTTTGTCTTCAAGATTCATATGTTGAAACCTATTGGTCAATGTGATGACATTAGGAGGTGGGGCCTTTGGGAGGTGATTAGGTCATGAGGGTGGAGCCTTCATGAATAAGATTCGTGCCCTCATAAAAGAGGCCCCAGAGAGGCCCTCACCCCTTTTGCCATATAAGGACACAGAGAAAACACAGTTGTCTATGAACCAGGGAACCAGACACAGAATCTGCTGGTGTCCTGATCTTGGACTTACCAGTGTCTAGAATTGTGAGAAATAAATTTCTGTTGTTTACACCCCCTAGTCTGTGGTGATCTGCTATAGCAGCCCAACAGGCAGATTCGCCTGTACTGAGCTCACCTAAAGAAAGAAACGGCTCACGACAGTTTGGATATAGAAGTCCTCGGTGGTCATCTGGATGGTCAGAATAGGCATAAATTAATAGTTTCAATTTGTTATCAAAATGAAAATGCAAAATTTAAAAAGTACTGAAGCAAATTCATTAGGTACATACACAGATATGTATACAGGATGAAGAGCTCAGGATTGGGAGTCAGATTCCCTTGGTTTCAGCCCTCCATCTGTCACTAATTAGTTGTATGACCTTTTCCAAGACAACTTACCCTCTTGAATTCCAGTTTTCGCATCTGTGATATGAGGTAATTGAACTAGATGAACGTACAAATTCCTGAAAACCCCAAATTTCACACTTTGCTACAACTCTGTCCATGTTTACACTTGTCTACATCTTCCTTTCTTTGCAATTCCACAAACCAAACAACTAAGAGAACGAATTCATCTTATAGGCAATGAAGTATTATTCCTCAAATGTATTACCCAAAGAACAGCTCCTCTGACATCTGTTTCATATTGATGTTCCACATGTAGGTTTGAAAACTTGTTGGATACATCTATCATCCCCTTAGATTCTCCTAGAGCCATGACCTCCTGGGTCCTCTGCTACCTGCTTTGCCACAGCTGTGACTTTGGCTCTGCCTTCCCAAGGCACTGCTTTTCATCCCACCACCATGACCAATTAACTGTGCTTGGGTCCTCATGGGGCTTCCACCTGGGACTGGCTCAATGTTTACTTGCCAAAATAAGCTGGGCTCTCCCCTTGGCTGCCACTGTGCATCGAGGCCCAATGGCCACATGCCCCAAGTTTCTGGCTTCTAAGACTGCTTCTACACTTGGATGAAAAGTCACATTGTGGGTTGTGGGGTCTGACTCCTTGGTCACCTGTCAAAGAAACCAGATGAAACAATGCAGAAGTTGTCTACTCATGGGGTGAACTGAGATTGGTGGAATAGGAGATGGGAAGGTAATTCCGCACACCTCCTTCCCTCTCACAGAGTGCTTCAAAGTATGATTCTCCATATTGCCTGCCCACAAGTGGCCAAGTGGGTACACAGCAACCAGCCATGTCTCTGAAACACAGGAAACAGGAGCCCTCCCGGTAACATACTGCCTTGCATTGCCTCCCAGTCTTCCCTGCTTTATGTTCTTTCTCTCTCCCCTTCAGTGCTTGGGATTGTACCTCCCCATGAAGTATCAGCACTTAATCATTGCCTCAGGCTCTGCTCTTAGGGAATCTGGCAAAGGCAAAAACCATTGATACAATTCAATCCCCTCAGTTACAGATGTCTACAACACAAACCTGACCATGCTCCCCCCTCGGTTCCCACCACCCATGGAACCTCCTTGGCAAGACAAGGCCCTTCCTGACCTACCATCAGCTTGTATGTCACTTGCTGACTCACACTGACTACTCAAGTCATTCCAGACAGCTTGTGATTCTCCCACCATCCATGCTAGGGCTTAGACCTGTTTCTTTGTGTTTGGACAAGGCAACCGCTCTGCCTGAGATGATGCGTCTATCTTTGCTTGCCAAATTTTTACTAATGCTTGATGAAATAACCTGCAGTTGTCTTTCTCTGCCAGTATCCTGAGACACCTCAATGGCAGGCACCTAGCATAGCACCGGGAATGTAGTTGGTGCTCTACAGTATTGAAGTACTTATGGACAATATAGAAATCAAGAGAGACCAACAATTTACCCATGCTGACAGCCACAGAGCCAGGGCTAGCATGTAATGTGCTCCTTCTACCGCCCTATATTGTCTTCCTAGAAAGTGGTTTGATTTCTTCTCAACACTTGTTTCACTCACTCTTTAACTCATTTATGCATTAGTTATTTTTTAAGTGCCTTATGTGGCAGGACTCTGTTAGATTTGGGGGATTCAGTCATTGCTAAGCCTTCTAGTTCCTCATTTCTTTTTTTCCCCAGAACTACCACAGACTCAGCATGTTGTTTTGAACAAAGTTCAAATGGCTTCAGAGCTCATGGCCAGAGGTTTAGAACACTGAAGTTTTAATAAAGCTTATTCATTAGCATTCTGATATTAATGCAAGTCACTTAAAGCTTTTGTACATCAGCTTTCCTCATTTATCAAATGGAAATTAAAAAAAATACCTTCTCTTGGGGTGCCGGGGTGACTCAGTTGATTAAGTGTCTGACTCTTGGTTTCAGCTCAGGGGCGTGAGATCCAGCCTCATGTCAGGCTCTGCACTCAGCACAGAGTCTGCTCAAGATTCTCTTTCCTTTCCCTCCCCCCTTCCCTTCACCCCACTCTCTCTCTCTTAAATAAATAAATAAATAAATAAATAAATAAATAAATAAAATCTTTTTAAAAAATGCCTTCTCTTTGCATAGAGTTGTAAGAACACAGGCATAATAGATGAGAAAGTACTTTGAAAAGTTGAAAGTACTAAATATAATGTGTGATTTTGTTATCACATACGCCTTGGTTCAGTACTGGAAAATTTAAAAATTTACTCTCCCTGCTGAACCCAACTCATCAGTCAGTCAATCAATCAGTAAGTCAGTCAGAGAAAGACAACCATCATATGGTTTCACTCATATATGGAATATAAGAAACAGGGCAGAAGATCATAGGGGAAGGGAAGGAAAACTGAATGGGAAATCATCAGAGAGGGAGAAAAACCATAACAGACTTAACTCTAGGAAACAAACTGAGGGTTGCTGGAGGGGAGGTGGGTAGGGGGGGATGGGGTAACTGGCTGATGGGCATTAAGGAGGGCATGTGATGTGATGAGCACTGGGTGTTATACGCAACTGATGAATTATTGAACACTACATCTGAAACTAATGATACAGTATATGTTGGCTAATTGGATTTAAATAAAAAATCAATCAATAGAAGAATCAAAACAGATTCAAAACTGAAGATTTCAGAGCTACTTTCTCTCATTCCACAAATGGGGAAATTGAGACTCAGAGAAATTAAATGATGGCAAGAACTGGAATGTTCCTGACTTCTATACAAAAGCTTCAAGTTCTTTGCACTTTCTAAAAACTGTATGCATTTATTTAGCCACATGAAAGAAATATGTCACATTTGGTGACATTTCTCCCTAAGAGTTAAAGAGTAAAATTTCAGTGTTCTTACCACCTTCTTTCTCCTTTACCTTTCTATCTGCCATTTCTGAACCAGTGACCAAAGATATTCCTCCCAGATGGAATAGTCTTGTGCTTAGCACCTGGATATATACATGTACATACATGTGAGTACACTGGGGTGCAGGAAGTAAATGCTAGGACTACTTGGATTTTTTTTTTTTTTTGTAATTTAAAAATAGGACAGGAATCAAGCTTTACAAATATTTGGTATATGCATTAACACAGGTGGCCCATGCACCAGGTATGTCACTTCTGGCCTGCAAGTATTTTAGAAAAGAGTAGGAGCCGCTTAACATAGAGGGGTTGGCAGCGGCCCCCTTACTTGCTGACTTGCTTTCACTGAATTGCAGTTCATATATGCCTTGTTAAGTGGATTTACGGATTATATAATCCAGTTTTAACTGAACTAATCCTCACAAAATGGACAATTGGCTTTAAAAGATCCCAGTAAAGAAACTGTGGATGGAAGATAATGCTAATTGAACAAGCACAAGTGAGCAGAATGATAAACAAGAATATGCAGAAGCACCACTTCTCCTAGCTGAGCTCCGAGTCAGCCACGTTCTGATTTACGAACCAATGATAGTATAATCAGATCTTGCAAGAATTCAGCCAAAACAATGCCAAAGTATCAAGAATAATATTTGCAATAGAAATTTACATCTATGTTAACGAGAAACTTGTAAGTGTGTGCTATGCCTTGAAGTTAGCTAATGATATTATGAAGCCATCATGATTAGCAAGACATTTGAAAACAAAGCCTTCGGAACAGGAAGACAAACCTCTACAGGATTTCTTGGGCGGGGGGTAATTAAAAAAAAACACACACATATTTTATGTAATTTTGACCTAATTTAACAATAAAATTATGAAGCTTTTTGAGATTTCATAATATATGAGAACTTATTTACATTAGTAAAACTCATGATACATAATATATTATAAAATTTTATATTGTAAATCAATATAATATGTGATTCTTTAGAATCTCTGCATTTTAAAAATTTCAATACATAGCCACTGAAGAGTTTTCAAGTTTCACAGTTATGCAGTTTTTTTTGGTTTTTGGGTTTTTTTTATTATGTTATGTTAATCACCATACATTACATCATTAGTTTTTGATGTAGTGTTCCATGATTCATTGCTTGTGCATAACACCCAGTGCTCCATGCAGTACGTGCCCTCCTTAATACCCATCACCAGGCTAACCCATCCCCCAACCCCCCTCCCCTCTAGAACGCTCAGTTTGTTTCTCAGAGTCCAAAGTCTCTCATGGTTCGTCTCTCCCTCTGATTTCCACTGATATGAGGAATTCTTAATCTCAGGAAACAAACTGAGGGTTGCTGGAGTGGAGGGGGGTGGGAGGGATGGGGTGGCTGGGTGATAGATATTTGGGAGGGTATGTGCTATGGTGAGCACTGTGAATTGTGTAAGACTGATGAGTCACAGACCTGTACCTCTGAAACAAATAATACATTATATGTTAAAAAAGAAGAAGTTATGCAGTTTTTACGCCATCTCTGACATTACAAAATGCTAACACTGTTCTTGACTTTCTGTTGTCAGAAGTTGTCAGTGTTTAACTATCTTTGGGAAGTTTGCTTTATCAGAGCATACTTCCACAAACTTGTGAAATTCTTCATTCACTGACTTGAAGGTAAACCGTTTAATATACACACGGTGGTGCATGAAAACTGTCCTTGGAAACTTTGCCCACTGTGTAAGAAACACTGCACTGAGTATAAACTTTTGCAAGAAATCTTCAGAAGAAAAGAATAGTAACCCATGAAAGAAAATAGATTGAAATCTTAATATATTTGGTTTAGGCTGATTTTATGAAAAACCAAGACAAGAATCAATGACACATTCCATTCTCTCCTTAAATATTGTCTATCTCCCTAATGAAATATTTCACTCAAGCCTTAGTAAAGAAAAAGGGTGAAATGTAATGATTTCATGAAAAAAACTCTCTTTAGTTTAGAATTTTCTGACTAGCTGTCTTTGTCCTTTCAAATTACTAATGCAAGAAGATTGTTTCCATTCTATGTAGGAAGTAAAAGAGTCATTGGCGAATTGGTATCACAAATAAGAAACATTGCAAGTCAGAATCTACAGAGTGTCAAATGCAATGACCTTCAACCTACAGAGAACATTAATTTGGTTAATATCCAAAGTCAAAGGCTGTTTTCCCCATTTGCCACACTATACTTAACACATCCCACATTCTCCTTCCTTCTGCCTTAAATACAGAGCCACAGATTTATTTTATATGGTTGTAGAATTTGGAAGCATTTGTTCTTTATCCAGAACTTGCCCATTTGGAATATATTTTTCTTATCAAACATCATTAATAAAAATTTTGTCGAACTAGAGCTCTCTAGCGAAGCTTACATCTGTAGCACTCTGCTCTCATGGGCAGTTCCAGACCTTATAACAATGCAACAAATAAAGTCAGTAGCAATTCACCAACCTAAAATATATGTACCCCAAATCAATGCCACTTTAAAGATAAACAAGCATTTTGCACAGTAATAAATAACGTTATAAATCTTGCTATATTGGATTGCAAATAACTCCAACTGAATAAGATTGCTTGACACGGGATTTACTTACTCTGCACGTTCATAAAAACAACTTGTTCTCTGACAGCACTCATTCTTGACAATTTACTGTGGCTGTCAGCAGCCAATTTGTTCAGATTACTGCTCTGCATAAAAGTGTAACCATCATGAGGATTTATTAGCTGATTATCGTAAAGGTGGCAGTCCGTCTTGCCTGCCAAAATACAGGTGATCACAAAGTTAAATAATTACATGCAGATTAACATTATTTCACCTTCACTTGATCGTTGTAGCTCAGCGACCGGTAAAATTTGTTGTTCCAACTTGCGCTATTGTGTATACCACCTAAGTTGGTTTACTGACTACTTGGCATTTTATTGAGCACTTAATGGCTTCAGACCATTTTGAATATAAGACCAAAGTGAAAGGAGTGTGGACTTTAAGAGTCAGGAATTCTGGATTTGAATCTCAGATCAATCACCCCAGATTCATACTAGCTGAGCAACCTCTACATCTCCTTCCACCTCACTTTTTGCATCTGCGAAACGGGCATAATATCAACCACTCTGCTTATCCCCTAATTTTGAGCTAACCTAATAGTGCCCTATTCATTGTAGGGCATTGATATTATTGTTTCTTTCTACTCATGGTAAATTTATTTTTGTTAAAATTTACCAACCAGATGGCATTAACTCCCTGGATAGTATAATGATGAAGAAGTTATAAGCATCCTGGTAAATGAATAGGCTACTTTAAAAAATGCAACAATTCAGTATTTTTTAAGTATAAGTATTACTCAGACACTTTTACACTCTCCCTCATTAATTCTCCCTTTTTGAGTTATGTACAAATACACTGAAATTTTGTACCTACCACTAAGTCATGTTGTTCTAATTGCCTTTTCATTAACAGCCACTGTCAAATTATGTATTTACAGTTGACCTTTGAACAATATGGGGGCTGGAGACACCAACCCCCTGAACAATTGAACTTCTGTGTATAAGTTTTGACTCCCCCCAAATTTAACTACTATTAGCCTACTGTTGACCAGAAGCCGTACTGATAACATGAAAAGATGATTAGCACATATTTTGTATGTTATATGTATTATATGTCATATTCTTACAATAAAGAAGGCCAGAGAAAGGAAAATGTCATTAAGGAAATCAAAAGGAAGATAAAAGTGCTGTATTTATTGGAAAAAATCTGTGTATAACTGGATGTGTGCAGTTCAAGCTCATGTTGATCAAGGGTGAACTGTATTTAGAGAAGGAAGAGCCATAATTTCCAGTATTAAATCAAACTTGAGGTATTTCAATTATAAAATATTTTTTAAATATTTATAAAACACCTCTTGTATGCCATATACTTTTCTAGGCATTGGGGATGCAACAGTAAACAAAAACACTCAAAAATCTCCGCCCTCATGAAGATTACATTCTAGTGGTGGGAAACAAATGATAAATAAATTGATGGTCACAGGTGACCTTGATAAGAACAGTTTTGGTGGATTGTTGGGGGGCATAAGCCTGATTGCATGGGTTCAAGTGGGAATGGCAGGGGTAACGTTCAGTGTTAAATATTTTTCACTGTATCGGCACTCCAAATTTGCAAGTGGCCCTTTTATTCATAGCCAGTCTTGTCTTTATCATGATCAAAAAAAAGCCTATTATTGAGCATACATTTACAAAACACAGTTTCAAAAATCATTATATTTGACCAAAACTGGAAAATAAAGTGGGACAATAACAAAATCTAACACAATAAACTAGTCTATGTAGATAATCCAATCCATATAAGCATTCTCAAGTTTAGGATTGAATTTAGAGTGTACCCTTAAGAGTGTACCCTTAAAAAAAGTTATTAGCCGTTGAAAGGACAGTGTTATCCTTCATGGCCAACTTTAAATTTACTCACCAACCACCAGCCAACTCCCAGAATAGTTTCTAATTTTTAAGTTAATACAGACATATCTTAATTATTCTTGTCAAAAAAATGAAATAATTAGGTGATGTGTTAGAGGTGCTAATTAGAGCTACAAGGATAATCATGTTACAATGTATAAATGTTTCAAATCAACTATCATACACCTTAAATTTACATTAGTTACATATAAAAATATTTCTAAATAAATAAGTAAATAAATAATAAAAAGTTAATAGGACATAAAATGTTGCAATGATAGCTTGCAAAACAAGGCAGAACAGGATGAATTTTACTCTTGTTACTTTACTCCTAGAACTCTCACTTAATGGAAGGTAAGTCAGTTCTCATCTAAACTACCCTAGGAACCAAGGAATTCTATTACAATCTGCATTAGTTCCACCATTACCAAACAACCTTGACATAAACACAGTGACTTTACTCTGCCTACCACTTAGATATAATAATATCTTGCTTTTCAGTCGCAGGATGTGTTGAAAGTAC
The DNA here is from genome assembly GCF_054177405.1 of Leptonychotes weddellii. Taxonomy (NCBI): domain Eukaryota; kingdom Metazoa; phylum Chordata; class Mammalia; order Carnivora; family Phocidae; genus Leptonychotes; species Leptonychotes weddellii. The sequence continues at coordinate 74,713,158 of NC_138375.1, read as the reverse complement.
AATTTAACATATTATGCTAATCGAAGTAAGTCAATCAGAGAAAGACAATTATATATCTCCCTCATACGTGGACTTTAAGAGACAACAGAGGATCATAGGGGAAGGGAGGGAAAAATAAAACAAGATGAAATCAGAGAGGGAGACAAACCATAAGAGACTCTTAATCATAGGAAACAAACTGAGGGTTGCCGGAGGGGAGGGCGGTGGGGAATGGGGTAATTGGGTGATGGACATTAAGGAGGGCACGTGATGTAATGAACACTGGGTGTTACATAAGATTCATGAATCACCGAACTCTACCTCTGAAACTAATAATATACTATATGTTAATTAATTGAATATAAATAGAAAAATAAAGTACAACTTAATAAACATAAAGTTAGGAACCTAGAATTTCTGGTGCTATCTAGACACTGAATAGATCTGAAATGATGATTTACTATAGTCATTTCCTTTTTTCTGCAATGGGCATCTTGGTTAAATTGGCAGAGTGAGTGTACAAAAATGTTTTACTGAACATTTGTGATTACTTCAAAATTGGACAATAACTCCCTTTATTGTGTAAAGGGCTTTAACTGATACTCAGAAGCTGTTCTAGGAGTCATCTTGTCTACACCTGTACTCTGGTGTACTCTAAAATTTTTTGGCTCAGATTGCTTTTATAGACTATTATGTTTGGCATATGACCAAAGCTAGCTGGGTTCTCCTGTGTAATAACTGTGAATATAAACAACTCATCTAACAATCCAGGCAAAGCCCAAGCCAGACACTATACATAGGCAGTAACACCTCCAAGAGCTAGAAAAAATGAAAAGCGAGAATACACATCCAACTAGATTACTAGTTTATTATAAGAGGAGATAATTCAGAAACAGTCAGATGTGAGATACCCAGGCAAGGCATGGGGATACGCCCAGAGCTTCCATGGCCCCTCCGGTGCACCACTCGCCCAGCCCCCCCACATGCTCACCAACCACAAAGCTCCAAAAATGGTTTTCTTCTCTCCCAAATTTCAGAAGACCTCCTTAGCTCCCCCAGTTATCTAGAACAATCTATTTTCTTCAGATCAGCCAACTGTCACTGCTCTCTCAAAATTTGCCAAATTATGGACAACCCCATAGAAACAAGGTGAGAAGAGATAAACAGGTGCACCTCTCTGCCAACCATTTCTGTAATATAGTTAGCCATGGCCTTGGAGAATTCATAATATTATCAAGTGAGGAAAAGGGAAAGGTCAGTACCAGATGGGCTGAGAAACTGTCATAATTTCCAAATTTGGAAATTATTTTCAAAGTAAGAAAAAATACATAAAAGGATTATCTGTTATTATGGGAAAAAAATAGAAAAAGGGATAAGATATACTTCATGTGATATGGACCCAGAAGTACAGGAAGACGGTACATGGTAGCAATTATTTCCTTATCTTACTAACATAAGAAAGTATGAATATAGAGTAATGAGACTGAGGTAGCAAGTTACACATGACAGTCATTCTTATCTTATGGTAACCAAATACGGCTAATGTTGCTCTAAATTATGAAAATGAATTAGTTATTTAAGGAACAGCTAGACAGCACATGCTTAAATGAGCTCATAGCATGTTGAGGGAGATAGAAACATAGACATATAACCATAATGAAATGTAGTCAGTGTATTAACAGATGTATACTTAAGCTACTTTAACTGGTGATATATCCCAAGAGAACTTGAAGAAAACTCTGAAAATAATGTTTTACTAAAAGGAAAAAATACACAATGAAGGCCTGTCCTTTTAAAAGGATTGAAATGTAACACAGTATTAGGTTACAATAGTTTTTTTCCATTTCATTTTATAAGTAAAACATTACAGGTTAAATGAAGCTAATCTTTAACCTCTCACTTTATAATCCCATAAAGAAAACCATTGTTTAAAACCATATTTCATTAAGATAAAAAGCTTTTGCACAGCAAAGCAAACAGTTAACAAAACCAAAAGACAACCGACAGAATGGGAGAAGATATTTGCAAATGACATATCAGATAAAGGGCTAGTATCCAAAATCTATAAAGAACTTACCCAAACTCAACACCCAAAGAACAACTAATCCAATCAGGAAATGCGCAGAAGATAGGAAAAGACATTTCTGCAAAGAAGACATCCAAATGGCCAACAGACACATGAAAAAGTGCTCAACATCGCTCGGCATCAGGGAAATCCAAATCAAAACCTCAATGAGATACCACCTCACACCAGTCAGAATGGCTAAAATTTACAAGTCAGGAAACGACAGATGTTGGC
>NC_138375.1:74645623-74710780 GCF_054177405.1 Leptonychotes weddellii | reverse complement strand
TGCACCCCGATGTTTATAGCAGCAATATCCGCAATAGCCAAACTATGGAAAGAGCCAAGATGTCCATCGACAGATGAATGGATAAAGAAGATGTGGTATATATATACAATGGGATATTATGCAGCCATCAAAAGGAATGAAATCTTGCCATTTGCAATGACATGGATGGAACTAAAGGGTATTATGCTAAGCGAAATGAGTCAATCAGAGAAAGATAAGTATCATATGATCCCCCTGATATGAGGATTTTGAGAAACAAGACAGAGGATCATAGGGAAAGGGAGGGAAAAATGAAACAAGACGAAACCAGAGAGGGAGACAAACCATAAAAGACACTTAATCTCAGGAAACAAAAAGAGGGTTGCTGGAGTGGTGGGGGTGGGAAGGATGGGGTGGCTGGGTGATGGACATTGGGGAGGGTATGTGCTATGGTGAGTGCTGTGAATTGTGTAAGACTGATGAATCACAGACCTGTACCCCTGAAACTAATAATACATTATATGTTCATTAAAAATTTTAAAAAAATATATTTCAGAATAACAACAACAACAAAAAACAAAGAGATAAACACATTGGGTTGGATTCTTGCTTTTCTAGCATAAAATGCCCTTGATTATTATTGGTATGTATGCATTTCTTCAGGCTGTATGTTTAGAGACTTGGAATTCATGTGAACTGCAATGAGGAAAGAATATTCTAAACTAACAAACTCTTCTGTACATTATGCTTTATTTTAGTATTGGCGGGTTTTGATGTGTTTTGCCACAAAGATACACACATATCAAAAAATAAAAATAGGTTTTAAAGCAAGAAAACAATTCACAGAATTCAAGCAGTCATTTGAAATAACCTCGTCTTTGTGGAGAGATGTCATTGAGCCTCACGATACCTCTTTCTTCACTTAGGTTAACATGGATCTGCATCCCTTACATGCTGCCATCACTAAAACTTGGGAACTCTACAGATTTATGAACTCCTAAGAGATTACAAAGTTTCTCTACCTTGTAGGGAGGGGTAGGAAACAATGCATTTTATGGTCTCACAATATGCTTTAAGAAAAGTAATATTATCTCAGATCACTTTACAGATGATGACTGTGCTCTTTAAGTATCCTGCCTGAAATGAGATTCCTCTTTCTCAATTCCCATAACTTTTACACACAATTTTCTGACACCTGGAGAAAATTTCTAGATATCAAATTCAGATAGCCTGTCCATCAACTGGTCAAAACTGCCACCTACTGGTCAGTCTTCAAATCTATTTTTCCCTTGGCCCAAGCCTTGCTTTACCATGGTCAGATCCCTTCCTTCAAAATGGTAAAGGTCAATTACTATAACCAGACATAAAGCAATTATCCTTTTACCAACTTTCACCCTCTCTAGGGTAAACCAAAAATGCCAAATCGTACAAACCTGCCAATAAAATCATCCCTTTTCCCAGCGTCTTTGTCCCAGGCAGTGATATCAATAATCCCGCCTTTCTCTTCATAGAGATGAAAATCAAATTGTTCCCTCCACTGAGGATTCAAGGTTTTTGGCATAATCTGGAAAACAAAAAAAGTAATCGTTGTCACATAAATATCAGTCTTTAAAAAAAATTTAACTCGAGGCATTAAATCAAAATTAAGGTGCTATCTAGAAAAGCATGTGTGAGATTTGAACAAAAGCTTCCAGAAATGATGGAAATGAGTCATTAGATGTCTAGTATCTTTAATGCATATCATCTGAAGGAACCCTTGAGGATATGTCCTGAAAACCAAAGGGCACCCCTTTGTCATCTTGAATAAGAGATGAGACGTATGAATTATACAGAAAAGGCAAATAGTCTATAAGTGAAATAGCTCACTCAGATACTAGCATTTATTTTACATAACCGGTTAATGCACAAAGACACAACTCGCAGTCTGTCATCTCATAATAGAGGGAGATGTGGATTCCCAGGGTTTTTTTTCCCCCTTACTCCCCGCACACATGGGAATTCTGAGCTGAATACATGAAGAAACTCCAGACAATGAAGTTCTATGGGAGCAGGAGGAAACAGCAAGTAGCTTTGGGGTGGTCAGGCAAACATTTATGTTAGAATTAGAGCATTGATGTTTCATCTCCATTTTATATCTGGAGAAACTGAGACCTAGAGTTGAAGTTACCGACGTTTTAGTATCTAGACTTTAACTCAGGTCTTTGATTAGAGCCTCAGATCTCTTCCCCAAAACAACATGCCAAAAAATGTTTGTGAATTAATATGAGTGTGTGTGTATAATCTCTATGTTGCAAATACAAAAAAGTTATCCTATTCGAAATGCAATTTTGTAACTTTAAGTATTCAGATAAGACATCTGGTAGAATCAAGGAAATAGAGTGACCCATATTGATGTGCTTTGAAATTTCATTCACCATTGGGTTAAACAACATTCATATTTGTTTCCCTATTCTTTCTTTTTAGCAGGAGGGCATGCAGTGGCCTTTTCTCTTTTGAATGTATAAGGGACAGATCTTCAGATGTAAAGACTTCGAAAGCAATGAAGTATGTTATGGGCAAAGGTAATACAAATGAATCACAATTTTTAAAGTTCATAATCTGAAATTAATCAGCAATATATCATGAAAGAAAGAGCAAAGAGAGACACGTGTCCATAGCTGAGTTTCATATTTCATACCTAAAGAGCAGAACTATAAAAATAAGTAATGTTTTAAGTCTACCAGAACATGGAAATGATGTTAATTGATAAAGGACAAGACAGAAGTGGCTATAGGTACCTATTTTTGGAATCAGTAGTTTCTTTAAAATATATTATTAAGTCCATGGCAGAAAAAAAAAGATGGCACTAGAGGATCCTATGATAATTCAAACCTCTCATTATTGGGTTCAGATGCACTTCTATGGTATTTTGGGGAATGGTCTGTCTTCCTTATTTGGCCATTAAGAGCCTAATTTTTCAGTTTCCTTTTTAAGGGCTGTCTTCCCTATATGATTTCCTTCAGGTCAGAAGTGGTGCCTTCCCCCTCCATGTGGGCACTCAAGAAGGTAACCAATCAGCCTGTGAGCAGTTCTCACTGCCTACTAATGAATCAGCTCTGTGATATTTCTAACTACCTAGTTACTGATGAAAACTTCCTGTGCCAGAAGGAACCTAGGCAGGCTATTTATCAAAAGTTCTTGAAAATGATAATGTCAAAGTGAAGATATTCCCATCAAAGTAGAATGTGATTTTTAATACAAGACAGATATGATGAGTTGTCCCAAGCGATGAATACTAGCTGTAGAAGCTGACCATTTAAGAGGTTGTATTTGTTTTCGTTGTGGTTTTTCGGTTTTTTTAAAGTTTTTATTTATTTATTTAAATAACCTCTACACCCAATGTGGGGCTCAAACTCATGACCCCAAGATTGAGAGTTGCATGCTCTTCCATCTGAGCCAGACAGGCCACCCAAAAAGGTTGTATTTGGATACAACACAGATAAGACATGTGCCACAAATAAACTATGACCATTATGACCTTTGCTAATTATTATTACCTCTCTCAATAATATGATACTAAGATGACTTTAATATAATATATTATTACTACTAATATAATTGTTATTACACAATATACTTATTACTGCTGCTAATCTTCTTTCTGCTACTACCATTTATTGAGTATTAATTATGGATGAGACAGTATTCCAAGCCCTTGACATGCATAACATATATTTATTCAGTCTTCTCAATAACATTATTAGGTAGGCATTATTTTTTTTATATTTTTTTAAAGATTTATTTATTTGTCAGAGAGAGCGAGCACAAACAGGGTGAGGGCAGGCAGAGGGAGAAGCAGGCTCCGCACTGAGCAGGGAGCCCGACGCGGGGCTCGATCCCAGGACCCCAGGATCATGACCTGAGCCGAAGGCAGATGCTTAACCGACTGAGCCACCCAGGCGTCCCTAGGCATTATTTTAATTCTCATTTTTACAGATGGGGAAACTGGGGCATGGAGAGTCAGAGTAACCTGCCCCATGGCACACCATTAGTATGGAGAGCAGGAATTTGGCCATTTGTTTTCTAAATAAATAAGGGAAAAAACTTGCAGTCTGCATTGGTGTAAGTCAGTTGGGATAAAATGTTTCAGAGTAATGTACAAAGACTTTTGGTATCTTTACATGGTATGTAAAATAATGCTATTTGTAGTACTGATACCAGTTAATAATTGTAATAATAATAGTAGCCAACACTCCACTCAGCATGTTATGCGTCAGTCATCAATTTAGGTTTGTTCCAGCTTTTTTTTTTTTTTTCCTTTAAAGATACGTTCAACTCCTGTGTTATAGATAAAGAAGTTGAGACAGGAAAGTAGTTCACGCAAGGTCACACGGCACATTAAGTAAGAAATGCCACAGTAGAGTTATTGGTCAGGTTTGCTGACCCGATGTTCGAAAGAAGTTCTGTTAAGCATTTAAAAAAGTATCTAGTGTTTTCATCTCCCAAAGCATGGCCATTAACCAACCACTGCCTGCCAAATACTGACAGGAACACAAAAGAGATATGGTTACCTTGCTCTTATACTTCTGATGCCCAAGCCGGAACTTCACATAGGGGTCACTCAACCCATTTGAATCCATTGCCTTGAGGTCTCGTCCCTCAATCAAAGTGATGCTGACTATTCCTCTCCAAAGCTGTGATTTTCTGTGTACGTCTGATAGACGTAAACTTTGGGTCTGAAACTTTTGGTAAAGGAAAACAGAGTTAGCCTCTTGAGTTTTAAACCAAAATACCTCATTTGGCATTACCCTTTCTCCTGTTACGATTTTTTGAAAATAAAAAAAAAAATAGGTAGTTAACAATTAAAAAAATAAACACAACTTACAGATTATTTATTAATTATAAAACCATCAATAAATGTGAAATTATCATCTCATGATAAATTTAAGGTTGCTGTTTAAAAGAGACGAATGCTCAAAATAAAGTCGTTTTCCAACTCTTAAAATCACAAGATGTGGATACTTGAAGAATACCAGAGAATATATGCCTATGTGTCAAATACGCCAGTGTCAAAATATGTAAAAAATAAATATTATAAATACCAAAGGCCTCATCCACACTGTGATATTTAATTTTTAATTAGTTATGGTTTTTGAAGATCTCTTTTTCATGTTACCAGTTGGTTTTAGTAGTGAGTTTTAGTTGTAAGGTTAGTTACGAGTTCTGTGCAGACAATTAAAAACCTTCTTCATTGCTACGTTAGGAGACAACGGAGTTCCAGTGCACTAGGGAAGGTTCTGTAGAACAGAAAACGCAATCAATATGCCCATCTGAGGTGTCTTGCTTATGCTGAAACTTGCATCACTAATTTTAAAAATTACATATGTGATTTACATTGGCGGGTATGTTTCTGAAATTACTTCTCACTCTAGTTCTTGAACATGTCCCTTCATGATTTTTATTATGCTCAATTCTAAGTCACAATATTCATTCAAGCCAGTGAACAAAGTCACAATTTTTGAAAATTAGGGAGCCTACCAGAAATGGCTGTATAATCTTTTTGAACTAAACAGCACATACAACAAATCAAAGTAGCTAAGATGTTAAAAATCTTTTCGATTTGGATTCAGAACCAAGCGGTACTATATTGTCAAGCATGTTTTTTCACTTACAGTCATTTCATGAAGAAATTCAACATGTCTCTCCACCTCAAAGTACCCCATTTCTGAATTATAGATTAACTCTGCTTTCAGCCCAATTCCTTCAACATTAACATTATAAAGTTATAGCCTATTTTGTATAACTCCCTCTCTCACTTTGAATTCCTGCTTTTTTTCCTTACCACACTAACGCCATAGCCATTTTTATCTATCATGAAAAGTAATGCATTTCAGGTTGCTTTTATTAGGAAAATGATAACTACATTTTTCAAAAGGCAATACTTTTTATATTTGAACATTTTAATGGAAATCTTTATAAATCGCATTACCTGGTTCCCTGCCTTGGTGATCCCCAAATTTTGAACAACATTGCCTGGTGGCTCTGCCTTATTAATATCAACATAGGACTGCACCTACACACCCCATACCTCTGTGAGCTCCGAGAGCAGCGTTCAAGTGTGTTCTGGGGTGCTTTGGACTTTCACAGAGCACCTGTAACTTCCACGGGACTCCATGCCCCACTTCAGCTAGAGTCCCTCTGCTCTCATCTGTTTCACACATTGACTCTCTGCATTGGCTTTTGTTTGAACCAAGGATTTATCAGATTAAAAAGTTTATTGCACCAAGTGACCTTGAAGGGGTTCTAAGTTTTCATGCTACTTATTAATATATAATGCAGCAATAGATAACAGTGTGTTTTTATTCATTTATTTTGTTATCTTTCTATCTATCTATCTATCTATCTATCTATCTATCTATCTATCTAACCACTTCTGCTGCTCTTGAGATTGCCTCTAACTACCGACTCTAGAAAAACAGATTCTAAACTTTGGGTCTGAACGTTTTGTTAAGGAATGTAAGTGGCAAAGAAGGAAGGAAAAATGAATTTTTGATAAGTAAGAAGAAATAATTATCTTAGCAAAGGCCAAGGAGTTAATAACAACCCATTTACACAGAGCTATAAAATTTCAAAGTGCATGTGTGTGCATTATATCACTTGATTCCCACTAAAACCCTCTGCAGTAGGAAGACAAGGCCTGCTATTTCCATTTTAATGATGAGGAATTTGAGGCTCAGTGTGGTTTGGGCTAATAGATGTTGGATGTTTGACTAGAACCCAGTATTTCTGACCTTTATTCCTGAGCTTCTCCCAATATTGGTCTTTGGGGTGGAGACTCTCTCCTAGGTTTAAAAGTAATCATGATTTAAGTATAATGTTCCTAATGTTTGTATGTTCCAGGGAGGTGAGTTGTTATATTTGAAATGACATTCCAGTCTAGATTTTCCTGCACAGTAATATGTGAAATCACCTTCTACTTTTCTCTTGTAGGAGCACATGCATTCATACTTACAAGACTTCAGCTTGTTGATGGATATACTTAATAACATTTTCTAGGCACTCTAGAAGTAGAAGTCTCACAGGGCACTCAGTCACATTAAACGTGGGTACAATCTAGGCTATGTGGCACCTTCAATTAGCAATGCTAAGTTAGCTTCTCGAATGGTACTGAGTCTGAAACCCTTCCTAGCTTGCCCCTCCTTTCGTTTCTTACATGAGAACAGGAACTTTACTTACAGGGTGGGAAGGAGAAAGAATGCTTTCCATGGGATCCTTTATGATTTCATAGAAATAAAATGAACTTCATGGAGGCTTTACCTACTGCCATTCATTACAAAATTCTTTTCTATAACCTGGAAGAATATTCCTAAAACGAGTTGGAAAGCCAAGGGAGAGGAAGAGGAATACTGCTTCACACAAACAGGGTTAATGAATGTGGGAATTAAGGTGAACTGCATGAAAGATTAAAAGGAAAAAGGAGAGGGGGTCCCAAAGGCATACTAACCAGATACCATTTTAAAAGGAATTTTTCCATCTTCAATATTTTTATTTGTTAAAAATGAAGCTCCATAAAGGGTGCCTGGGTGGCTCAGTCAGTTAAACGTCTGCTCAGGTCATGATCCCATTGTCCTGGTAACCAGCCTCATGTTGGGCTCCCTGCTCAGCAGGAAGCCTGCTTCTCCCTCTGCCTCTGCACCCCCCAACTTGTGCTCTCTCTCTCTCAAATAAATAAATAAATAAATAAATAATTTTTTTAAAAAAGAAGCTCCATAATTCATTTGTGATTTGATTAATGCATAGTCATGAAACGGATAAATATTTAGTCTAAGTATAAAGAATAGGAACTTGAAATAAAATTATAAGGTAAAGGGGGAAGATAGAAAGCTACACCACCAGTACGAGAAGAGACAATGACTTAACATAAGGACCCACTTGCATCTTTCTAGCAATTTCTGACTATGTGACTTAGGCATGTAGCTCCTTCTCTGGGCCTCAGTTTTCTTTTTTTTTCTTTCTTCCTTTTTAAAGATTTTATTCATTTATTTGTCAGAGAGAGAGAGACCACAGCAGGGGGAGCGGCAGGCAGAGGGAGAGGTTCCCCACTGAGCAAGGAGCCCAACGTAGGACTTGATCCCATGACCCTGGGATCACAACCTGAGCCAAAGGCAGATGCTTAACTGACTGAGACACCCAGGCATCACTGCGCCTCAGTTTTCTTACCTGTGGTTCTCCAGACTGTACTCCAGAGCTCCAAGTGTACTAAGAGCACTATTCTGTGTGGGGGGGAGGGGGAGGGAGTAAAGGGGGGTTAAGGGTGTCTGTGGGTAGGGGGGCCTGAATAGGAAACAGTATACCCCATAAACAGAAAAGATTTAACCTGCTTAAGATAGTCATTTATCACTTTTATTAATTTTTTAAATCAAAGTTTCGGGGAGCTCGTTGAAGGGATGGTGACAAATGGAATTCCACAACTATAAAAAAAAATGAAACTTTGAAAACCACTAGTGTTAATGCTCTTCAAGATACTTGCTGAGTCACTTGCTGCTCTATTTGAAGTTTCCTCCCTCTGTATAGCAAAGTTCTCAAAGTGTGGGCCACAGACCAATGGCATCAGTGTCACCGGGGAGTTGGCTAGAAATACAAATTCTTTAGCCGCACCCCAGACCAACAGAATCAGAAGCTCTGGTTTACTCAGCCCTCACTCAAGGTCATTCTGATGCATGTTCAAGGGTGCGAACCCCTGCTTTAAAAGTTCTAAGGGTCATAGGCATTGGCCTTCTCCTATGTTCTAATTACTATTATTAATTACTATAATTGTGAATATTATCCATTCTCTTGCATGGATACCATATATGCTAATTAAAGTCTTTCGGTCCTGTTTCTAAATTTACCGATTAGGATAGCAGGTTGGTCTGGATATTTGGAGAATTTCAAGAGAGAAGCAGGAGCCTGCTGCCAAGTTGTGTTAAGTTCATTTATTATTTCCTTCCTTTAGCGTTTTTTTTTTTCCTCATAGAATGTACTTAAATAACATATATTAATTGACGTATTGATAATTAGTCAATCAAAAACTGCTTATTGAGCACCTAAATGGAAAGAGTGTTAGATCCAAGATATCTCTCAATAAAATTAACATATTAGAGCTGGGATTTAGTTATCTGAGATGTTTTCAATTATGTCCTTGTTGAAAGAGAATTCTGTTTGAGGAAAGAAATAGGAAGGAAGAAGAAAAATGAAAAACAACCTAGCTTCGAAGTGAAGAACCAACACTGCAAAAGGAGGAAATAACCTTTGAACTTTTAAAGGACTAATTCCCAAATTTTAGCAGGCAGTTTGTTGAGATCAATGGGCCTGACCGTCCTGGATGTGATTCGGTTCTCGTGCAGCGGAGCTACTTGTGTATTTCCAACGTGCGCCCCACGTGATCCTCATGCACACTGAAGTCTGAGATCATTCTCCTAAGGAACATTCATTCATCCAAGTTCAAACTTAATCAAGACTATCAAGACACTAGGTATCAATACCAATTTGAAATTCTGAGGCAGTTAGTCAATGACCTGTATCGTTAGTAAGATTTTAGAATGGGTGAGATGGCATCTTAAGGAGAATATTAGTTTATGCATATTATTCCTTGACAAGGAATTCAAGATTCAATTCCTCTTCATATGCATAAAAGAAGTTAGAATAGGGAATAGGTTTTCAAAACAGTAAATTAGCCATGAGAATTCACAGCCCATGCAAGCTCAGAAGGAATAAACAAACTGAACAATCGAACTTACTTGTGCATTTTGGTCATAAGTACTCTGAAGCTCTGCTCTGCAGAAGCCCAGGACAGGAAGAGCAGGCCTGCCGCACGTCTGGATGGAGATGAATGATCAGAGCTGTACAGGAAAGCTTTGGAGGCACTATCAACACCTCATTTCAATCAGTGTTTAGCATTACTCTTCAAAAACACATTATTTGAAAAAAAAAAAAAAGTATCGGCTCCCCAAGTCACTGTCAGAAAATGTCTTCTAGCACAATGAAGATAAATGCCAGTGCAATAATATAATTTCCGGCCACCATTTTCTTTAGCAGCATAATACCACAGTGGTCAAAAAAAAAAAGGACAGAGATTAAACAGTGATGGACCGCTGCTGGAGTGTTTCAGGTTTTCATTCATTGGCATGGTAGTGAAAAGAAACATAGGAAGAGAAATCATGCAAAGAATCATTTCCCCAAGACTCTGCTTCAGAATATTTAGGACACTGTTTCCAATGTCAAAAAAGTGATAAGGCCCCAGAATAATACATGTTACATGGATAGGCAACAACTATGATCACCTTAACTGCATCCCACATGCGAATCTTTTGTAATGATTAAAGAGATATCTCTAAAGAACAGAGAAATTTTGCCCCATGTGATCTACCCCATTTTCTCTTTGTTGCCCTTGTGCCTAAGAAAGCAACAAAAAAGTCCCTTTGTTGCTAAGACCAAGAGCAGCAAGAGATGGATTCAGAAAGATGCAGCTGAACAAGAAATACTGGAAGGAAATTATCATGATAAGCCAAGAGTTTGTATCAAATGACTAGAGCATCTAGACAATTTCCAAACAATAAAATTATCATGAGATGAGAACATCAACAGGGAGGGTTAGATTCAGCCAATCTGAAAGATAGGTTAGATCATACACTAAGAAATGAGCATGTATTGAGCAACTTTTAAGTGCTAGGGTTTTCATACTCCAGTGTTTTTCATAACAGGCATTTTTAAGGTAAAGAAACTGAGGCACAGAGATGATAAATACCCTACTCAAAGCCAAATGGTTAGTGATTGGCAAGGCTGAGATTTGAATCTGTGGTTGCTGATACCTAATTGATCATTTTCCCCAGTATATCTCATGTTTAGAACAAAGCCTAAGAGGTTCATAATACAAAAACAAAAAGGGAAATAACGTGTACAGGATTTGTTGAAATACTTTTACTCCTGTTTAGATAAAATATATCCACGGGTATCAGTTATTGAGGAAGTCTAATCAGGGGCTTAGAGGAAGCAAAAGTTGGCAGGTGATAATAACTCTAGCATATATTGTTCAGTAAAGCATAGGAGAGTTAACTGTGCTCCATCATGAATTATCGCCTAGCATCTATTAATAAGGTGGTGAAGTTATAGAATTTCATAAGTAAATTGAGAACACTTCTATATTTCAATTCTGGTTATTAAAGCTTATTAATTCAATTCCTTGAAAACACAGATCACTAATAGAAGGAAGTATCCTATTATTCTAGATCCTGATTAAAAAACAGATCAAAACCAAACCAATCTATCTAGATTTACCATGTGGCTAAAAACTACTCAGTCATATTAATCTTCTCCCTGATATGTGCAAATAATCCTTGGCTTTTGTTATCTTGGATTTTATTACCTGTATACAACCTAATCCTTCCAAATGAGACCCAGACCCTGTGAAACTGGAGTGAAAGACATCAGTGTGTCTTTACAATAGCTGTGTGTGGAGTCAGCTCACCTCTATTTTCAGCACAGAGGTGCACATGCTTTTATTTAATCAAATGATCCACGAGACACTACAAAGAAGGGATAATGACAGCCTAGAATGGCTGTTTTGTGCTGCAAAGCCTGGAGTGTGGAGCAATTATTAGCTCAATCCCAGGCACAGGCATGGTCTATCTTTTCCTTTGCCTGCCGGGTTTATTCTAGTGAATTGCTCCTTGGTGATGAAGTCCAACAAGTAGATTTGTTCTACAGTCCATCCACCCTCTCAAAGCAGGATTGCCTTTACAGAAAACCTTTCCAGGGCTTTGTCCAGCCTAGTTTAAAGTGCCTCATGTAATAATAAGGCTTCGATCCCTTTTTTCATAGAAGATGATTCACAGCACTATAATCTTTAGAGAAACTCTCCTGGTTTTTATCCTTAAACTTTCTTTCTTATTTCTGTTGCTTCTTGAAACAACTTAAGGTGTCAGGAAGCTATTTATGTTTACTTCAGATGCTTTAACTACCATCTCTAAACTTAACTGTGGCCAACAAAAGTTCTTAAGCTTTTACAATGTTTGATCAAGTTATATAGTAATAGAAAATCATCATATATGTTGTAATCTTATTGGTTTGCTCAAGTAATGTATTGGTTTCCACCAATGATGTAAAGAAATAACGAGTCCTGGGTTTGACTTACACTTTTTCTTTTGAGACTTTTAATTAAATGTTACAAATACATTGTTTTCTGAGGGTCTTACTTTCCTACCTAAAGGCATAAATAATACCTCCACTTTTCTTGGGTGTATGTCATACATGGTTGAGTTGTTCAGAACATAAGCACTTCAGCACAGGATAATATTCTTGTTTGATAGAACCAATACTTCTCCTTGGTCTGCAGGGTCTTCCTTCAACCACACTTTGATTTGACCCTACCCTAAGATGGTGCTTTGACATAATTCCTAACCGTTCTGTATTCTGTGCACTCTCTTGGGCCCATTTCATATTATGATCCATTTCTCCATTTCTATATGTGGTATCCTGGTATAGCCTACCCTTCTCCTTTTAAACAATCTTTTCTCTTTAATTCACTATAGTGTTCTCATAACATGGTTTGTTCAATTAACTCTCAGTCTTGAAAATCTAAATGTCTGGTCAATGGAGTTAACTGGGAAAAACTTAAATGTACTAAATATTTGAAGCAATTGCACTGTTATTATTCTTAATGGGAAGTTAAAAATCTTCAATGAATTCTGACTTAGGGTAATTCAAGTGGCTTCACATAATGTTTGTTGCCTTCATGAGAAACGTGGTTAATTGCCATACCCACTGCTTAATGTTTTGTGTCCTAAGATGTCATGTTTTGATGAATTATAAATGTCATACCTTTGGAAAATTAGAATATCTCTGTATCACTTCAGTCTTTTCTATTATTTTGCTCTCAAGAAAAGTAAGATCTACCAAGTAGCCTTGACATTTATTAAGCAAGTTCTCACCAGGATTCAGTTTCACTTGGTGTAATTCAGTTGCTCTCTCCAGGACACATGTATTGATCCTTACAAATAAGCTGATAAAAACTCACAAAGCACACACATGCTCCTCATGTAAGATTTTATCTGAGCTATTTAGGTTTTCTGCATATCTAAAAATGTCTACGAAAACCTCCCTTCATCCACATCTCCTCTAAACGTTAATCACAGTATAAATATTACCTGGGCAAAGAGCAATGAGGTCAGTTATGAGAGGACCTTTGAATGTGAATATGAAGGATCATACTCATCCAAAGTAGACTGGATCATGGGTTTTCAGATTCTGTAAGATGGGACCTCAAACATAGCAACACCACAGCCCTTAAACACATCCATCTATCAGTGGGTTAAGGAGCTGTGGGGGAGAAGTGTTACATAATGCAAGAAGAATCTGAAAGGGGGTCAGTGAAGACAAACTAAGGGAAGGACTCTATTTCTACATCACATCTGTATTCATCATTGACCTGCAAGGAACTCAGTTGCTTTAAACAATTATATCTATGATATTCATAGAAAGAAAAATATTGTTCCTGATCTGTCATCCCATTTTTAGGTACATAAGGTCAATGGCATCCCTTCTCTGGGCCTTAGTTTCCTCAGTGATAAAATAAATGAGCCCTAAATGTTCTGCCTTTATGACTCACTTTGTTAGTTACTCAATAAATGCTCAGAAGACTCAACAAATGCTTAGACCACTGTACCTCAAATACAAAAAAGTTATATTTTAAATTTTTGTATTTCTTATTCTAAAATGAGACAGCAAGAGATTGAGAAAGGTTAGTACAGAATATTTAAGGATTAAAAAAAGAATATTTAAAGATGAACACAACCAAATGGAAAGTCCTGGTACATGGAATACTAATTTGGAAGTAGCAAAGTGGAAAGATGTTGAAAGAATCATTGGAAGGGAAACCCTTAAAAATGATTACTTATGCAATTGATCCTTGTAGCAAGGCTTCATTCATATGATCAGTTTGCACGTTGCCTGCATATAGAACAGATTCAACACAGAATACTCCTGAATTCTGCTCTCTTGGCAAAGAAGTATACTGTATGAATTTACCATACTTGTGAGTCTCAAGAAAAGAGAGACTAAATTTTTGCCAAAAGCCAAACTCCATTTAAGATAATGTGACAATTCAACAGCAGTCGCTCTGTGTTTTCATGGATAATGCATGAACATATCAAAGAAATTATTATTATTTTAGCAAAGACACAGAATAACATCAGTGAAGGCAGTCATCAGTAGACTGAAAGGAAATGAAGATTCTATAATAATTAAAATAAGCTCCCATTAATAAAAGCCCACCAAAAAAAAAAAAATGTGCGTGGAGGGAGCATAGCTATGATGAAGAGAGGTGGTTTATACTGGCTCGATGCATGACTTAATCTAGTGCCGGCCAGTCTGCTTAAAAGACACTAAAACAAATCTTAAATTTCTAAAGAGCAAAGGTAGTTTTCAGTCATGAGCAGTTTTAGAGCCGAGGAAAGAAAATGGCAAGGCCTGACAAGTATAGCATTTTCTCTGCAATATCTATTGCTAGGTAATCATGTACCAAATGTGAATTTTCAAAGAAAGAAGGAAACTCTCAGCAAACTAGTAAGTGCATTTGTAATAAATCGTGCTGTGCATAATGCAGAACTAGAGCAGAGCAAAAAGGATGACAGAGCTCGCTGTGTGTAAGTCATGAAAGAGTAAATAACATTAAATTGCAATGGCATTTAAAACAAATTCTCTGTAGAATTTTCACTTTTTTCTTTATTTAAATCAAAAGCAGAGTTGCTGTTTTCTAATTCATAAGTTTTTTTTTCCAAAGAAAGAACACTGATTATCTAGTATGTATATAGTGTAAGATCACTGTAATGGAAGTAAATTTTTCTCAAACAGATGGAGCAGATTTTACAAGAAAGGAAAAAAAGAAACTGAATGGACCCTCTAGACAGCACCGTCGTCTTCCTGGAAGGGCTGTGGGCCTCTAGCTGGCAAGAATTTGGGATAAACTTGGTCCCAGAAGGAACTGACTTCAAAAAAATATATTCGGTATATGAAGTTCTTAGTTTATACAAATGAAGAAATGAAAGAGTCACCCAAATGGCTTGGAATAAAAGTTAATAAAAAAGGCCAATTGAATACATTTTTCTGAGAGCCTATTTCAAAAAGTGAATTTCCTATTCCATATTTAACTTTCAAAATTACTATTCAAAACCAAAATCAAGAATATTAATATAAAGGATTTAGACATTACCCTCCAAAAGAAAGACTTCACAGAGAAATAAGATCCAACCACTTCATTTTCTGAGAGATCCTAAAAACAAACAAATATTTAGCTACATTTTGAAGTGTTTTTGAGAATACTTAATTAGCCCAACAAAATCAAAATGAACAAGCCAAAATTATATATCCTAATGACCCTTCCAATGTTTATAAACTTAAGTTTTCTTCCCTTGAATAATTAAAGTTTTTTGTCTTATTCCTATCCGGTATCAATGGTAGTAAGTTTAAAAAGGATTCTTTCTGTCATTTTTAAGAATCTACTTACCTCTTTATTCTTAAATCATTGATTATTACATCTCAGAGTCTAACACTTTATTTTAGAAAGTACAACTGTTCAAACTGTAAGATTCTGAAGGAAGTCAGAAAATATTTTCCTTTTAACAAAACAAGTTAACACCATAGACCTTCAGAGCATTTTTAAAGAATGACAATAGAAATCTTATTTATAAACACACACCTAGTCAAATTTGGTTTAATGCCTTATTAAAAACTTCCTAGTTTTATGATATAATATAGAATATAGATAATGTAAGTTAACTTGAGCTCCACAAAAATAATTTTGACAAGAAATGAATACTGAGCAGGGTGGCAACCGGGCTGAAAACAAAGTCACAGATTCATGTTGGATATTTTATTACTAATCCTCAGACTTTCATAAAGTGAAACCAATTCAACTTTAGGAAATCAAAACCATAGTTGCTCACTTTTAAAGAGAACATTTGAATTACATGCATCCTTTACAC
Organism: Leptonychotes weddellii; assembly: GCF_054177405.1. NCBI lineage: Eukaryota > Metazoa > Chordata > Mammalia > Carnivora > Phocidae > Leptonychotes > Leptonychotes weddellii. The sequence continues at coordinate 74,694,803 of NC_138375.1, read as the reverse complement.
TTGAATGTTTTGCATCCTGTCTCTGGGTGTCAGTTATGGTAAAATTATGGGAAACTGGGGACACTTACAGGGCAGTATTGACCATGGACACTGTGATGGAGAAGATGAAGTTTTGTAACTTATTTGATTACTCCGTGATTTGGCGTTAGCAGCTAAGATAGTAGTCCAGCACCTCACATGATGCCTATTGCATAGTAGGTGCTCAATAAATAATTTGTTGATTGTTAGTCACTTGGAGTTTCATTTGGTTAGGTATAGATATTCCTTCCAAACATGACACCAAAAATCATATCAGAAAATAATAGTGAACTAAAATATTTAGGGTGGGCAGCAAGTTGAATAACTTAAATTTAGAACTAGAATTACATCAGAGATCATCTATACAATCTACCTGTTTTTTTTGTTTTGTTTTGTTTTGTTTAACATGAAACCTATTTCTCAACAAGATTAAGATCACTTTCCCAAGTTCCCTGCATAGGGTTTGGTCAGACAGCATGGCTAATGTCAGAGGTGACTGGGGAAAAGTCCGGAGTTTAAGACATCGCTTTATCGGCACTACAAAGCTATAATTCATTTACATTTACAGCTATGATTCTCATCTGTCACACTTAGCACACTGTCATATCAGTACCTCAAAAAAAAAAAAAAGAAGAAAGAAAGAAAAAACACCAAGTCTCTTAAGAAACATATTTACATTTGGACATTGGGGCATGAACCTTAGATGGAATGACTGCAGTCTTTTTCGATGCTGTACATTGTTTAATGTAAAAAATCTCATTCTAGCTTTTACAAAAGATGCGTGTTTTTCCTTTTGTATTACCCATTCTCTCCTAACTTTGATTTCCAACTCTTTTGTAATTAAGCAGCATGTTTAACAACACGTGGAAAAAATTTTAAAGTATCATATTAAAGACACGGAAGTCTTGGAGTCTCCTTACACAAATAATTTCCCCAGAGCCAATAACACAAGTTATGCAACTAAGAGTGAGTTTTATCTTAATGTAAAATGTACTAAGGCAACTTAAATGGATGTGAAAGTATTGGCTTTAGACTCAAGGCAGTTATAACAAATAATATGACCATTAAACATTTAAAAGTCTTGTTAATTCATTTAAAGTTTAGGTGGTCTAAAGTGACTAATACTGAAAATGTACCAACTCCATACTTCCCATTGCTTCCTCAGATGAATACAGAGGTTAATGATCTAATTATGTGACTAGTATGCAAAGAGCAAGATGAGACTGATGAAATTTGTGTGTGTGGGGGGAGTTTTAATGATCAAAATTTAGAATGTAGGTTTCTCTGTTAAAATTTGAGAAACAAAAATATTAGCCACATTTGGATCCACCGAGGCCCCTAGGCTGTGCTTTTCATGCCATGTTTAATAACTTCTGTCATTATTCATCAACTAAAATTTATATTTCATTTTACAACCTACATTCTCATGTAAATTTAGGCCTTTATTTCAAATGGAACAACTTAATTTTCCTGTGGACCCTTATGCCATTTATTGCCTTGATGAATATAAAATCCACAGCAGATGAGGCAAGGCTTTTCTTTCATGAGAATTTCTAATAATAACAACAATAATAAGACACCTGGCATTATGATAAAGAGTTCTAAAAAAAAAAGGTGATTTTATCAGGAGGGCAAGAAAAACCAAATGAACTGTTTGTGAATTTCAGAGAAGACTGGTCTTCAATCATGGTTGTAGATATTTAGTTATACTTCAGTCTCCATTGAGACAAGAGGTTGATAAGGGAAGGAAAGTACCATTTTAAAAGTGCTAAAATTATAAAGGAAGAGCAAAAGGAAGCAAAACACAAAAACAGAGGCATCAAATTAATAGAGGAAAATTACTGACGTTATCCTGAATAATGAATTGCTGACTATTTCTGCTGAGGCTTTGAATTTATGAAAGTAGCAAGATCCATGGATAAAATCTTATTTAAATCTACTTTTTGCCTCTAAAACACCAATATACACTAAGAACATTTATCCTCAAAGATCAAAAATCCTACTATGAATCTAAAAAGTAACAAGATTTTAAATTTAAAAATCCAAAAGATATACTTTTTTCCCAGAGAAATAAAACTAAAGGACAGTTAATTTCTTTCCTAACAAAATGAATATGTTGCTGTTTTTTAGCCTCCTATTTAAATAAATCATAAAAACCTTTAAGGACTTTGTCATCAGATGAATAAGGATTAGCCACTAAACTTCAATTAATAGTGATATTTTTTATTGGTCTTAATGTGTACAGGCCTTTAAACACTTTGCATGTTTATTATAACTCAGCAATTCCTCAATACTCAAACACTCACCACAGATTTGAAGCCTGAGATTCAAATGTGAAGGTCAAGTCAGGTAGCACTCACACTACACAGCATATTTTAATAGGTGCACAATTTCCTTGTTTCAATAACTCTTCGGGCATTTACAAGGTTAAAAATAAATAAATCCATAAGTAAATAATTTTCGTAGGCTTTCCTGGTCTGACTGCAATCACTGTTTATCAAAGCTACGGCTCTTAGATGCTCCCACTAAGTTGGATATGCCTACTGATCGTTATGTAACTGAAAACAGGGGCATGAAGTAGAAATGGCGCTGAAATGCTATTTTCCTGTTTTCTTGGTTACTCAGATTGGCATTCATATCATTTATACTCATTAAACACAAACATGCAACTCCAACTGTCCACCTAAATATTTCCGACGAGAGACAGACCATCTCAGCTCCCCAGGGGACATGCCCCGTAACTGAAGGCTGGCATTGCTTTGTCTTTCATTTTCCTAGAAATTTTAACTTAAATCTTTTATTTGTGTGTTTACATGTGTGTGTGTATACTGCTGTCACCCAGGGCTTCAAAAGCAGAATCTTCACAAAATGATTTATTTTCACTGTAGATATTTAGGGGACTTTAAAACCAATAAATCTCCTCTCAGTCACATTCAATTAAATATATATATATATGTATATATATATACACCACATATATACATATATATGTGAGATATATCTGATGTATATTATATATATACAAATATATATCTTTGAATTAGGAGGCAATAGGATCTTTTTTTTTTTTTTAAGATTTTTTTTATTTATTTGAGACAGAGAGAATGAGAGACAGAGAGCATGAGAGGGAGGAGGGTCAGAGGGAGAAGCAGACTCCCTGCCAAGCAGGGAGCCCGATGCGGGACTCGATCCCGGGACTCCAGGATCATGACCTGAGCCGAAGGCAGTCGCTTAACCGACTGAGCCACCCAGGCGCCCGAGGCAATAGAATCTTGCAAACCAACCCTTAGCTCCATTATCCTGGAGCCAAGTTTTATTGGTTCCTGCCCTTTGATCAGTCCAGAAAGAATCTTGGGAAATTGTCAGCTTACTGGGTAACACATATTAACAATGTGAAGGCCAATCAATGGCCCACAATTAAACATTTTAGGGCTAGCATGCAGGCGTCACGGCACTCACGCTCTGCTTGAGATTACATGTTGTCCTTTCACTTTGGGCCAACTCATCCAGATTGGCTCCCTCAAGGACCCACAATATTTAAAAAATTCAACAAGAGTGGCCACATACATGTAAAGCCACTGTTACAGCAAATCCCGGTAGTTATGAATTATAATACATAAGAATGTATGATATTTTATACCTATGGGAAAATATTGTAAAAGCAGCAAGAAAAAAAATCATCTCAACATAAAACTTAATTGTGGCTCCATGTATTTTGTGGGATAATCAAATATTTACTGGCATTATGCTATCTCTATTTTAAATAAACTTACTACAAATTTTAGGAGTTTAGTTGATTGAGGTAAAAATAGTCTTTTATAGTAGAAATGCTCATGCTATTTGCCCTTTGCTGCATTTTGGAATCTCAGAAGCCTTAATTATGAGGTTGACTTGATAGCAAATAATACAGATTTGGGAGTATAAACAGTGGTAGGGATTCCTAAAAGAATTATATATTTCCTTTGAAAATATATAAACCATCTAATTTTTTTCAAAGATATATGCATAATAATTTGAAAAGCCACTTGGATGACTCACAGTTGAGAGAGTCAATGACCAAGAAAGTTTGCGTGTTTTGCAGGTTTTAAAAAAATCATCTATTGGGGCGCCTGGGTGGCTCAGTCGGTTAAGCGACTGCCTTCGGCTCAGGTCATGATCCTGGAGCCCCGGGATCGAGTCCCGCATCGGGCTCCCTGCTCGGCAGGGAGTCTGCTTCTCCCTCTGACCCTCCCCACTCTCATGCTCTCTCTATCTCATTCTCTCTCTCAAATAAATAAATAAAATCTTTAAAAAAAAATAAAATAAAAAAATAAAAAATCATCTATTTATTATCAGGATATGAGGTGTTTGGAGAAAGAACCTGATAATTGTTAAATAATGACTTTTTTTTTTCACTATGTCAGACTGTATGAGATACTTAAAAATGTGTTAATCTGTTTCTCTAGCGTTTCCTAAATTAAAGCACTTAGAGGTTTTCACTGATGCATTTTTAATGTGTCATCCAAGGTGTCAGGTTTAACTACGCCCTGCAGACTTAGAGTTGAAAGTGTTCTCTAGTTTAAATTAACAATATCCTTGCCAAAAGTCTTATTAAAAATTGCTTCGTTCACCAGTGAATAAAGTGTTTTATAGTTCATTAAAATTATGCTAAGTGATTATAATAAAATCTTTATAAAAAAGATATATTACTAAAAAAATAAGCCGTCAAGTAACAGAAGATATGCTAATGAGACATGATCACATAGTCCATATTATATTATTCAAAGGATGAACTCTTCTTAAAACATTTCTAAACTGTTATTGTTGAGAATATGAATTGCAGTGTGTATATCTTTATATTATCACAATGGTTATGTCTCATGTAATTAAAGTGATTTATTGAAAGCACATAAGCTTATTATCACACTCATCGATAAACTAATTATTCTCCATTAAAACACATACACACACACGATTTAGTGTAAAATCATTTCTGCTTCTGTCTGATAGAGGCAATTATTTCATTATTTTTTTCTATCTTTTGACTGACCCCACAAAATTTATTCACAAAACACATATACATCTTCTCTTCTGAGCTCATGAAACTTTCTTGTTGAATAATTTAACCTTAGAATAAATTATCAATGATAAGCTTCTTCTAAAGAATAAAATATTGCAATAATTCAAAGCATTACCATTTCTCTGCCAAAATGCATTTTGTCATGTAAGTATAACTCTTTGACCAGCATAATTATTCAGTTGCCCAAGTTTAGGGAGACATTGATCCCTTTCTTATTAAAATAACATTTTTCTTTAACAGCTGAGTGTGGGGCAGGATTACAAATGTGCAGCATGGAAAGTAAGCTTGTGGAAAATCAGAAGGAGAGTTTTAAAGGATGTTATCATCCCCAGAAGAGGAGATATGATGGAATTCATAATTATTTACTGGTTAACATACCATTCAAATATAGCATGTATTTTATACAGTCTTGCTTCTCAGAGGTAAATGCAGGTGTATTTCTTTTCCTACTTGTCACTGGATGGTAATACAATTACTCTAAATAACATGTAGGTCAGTCCTGAGCAGCAGTTACAATTTCCTGCCCTCAAGTTGCCTATTCAGCTCTTGTTTTCAATAGTATATACAATCCTGCATTACAAGAGTGCCACAAATAATATAATTTCCATGGAAAGAGGCAATTATTGGCAAGATGACGAAAATGATGAACAGATATTTAAGTAATGGGAAACCCCATGAGCTGATTCGCTTGTATACCAGGGAGATGTGCATATTTAAAAAGTAACTATGTCAACTTAGTTTTCCCTCTCTATGGTTGCATCACTTCTGAAAACAGAAGAAAACAAGAAGAGGAAGAAAAACTCTGTACTAGAGAGAATATCTAGCAATGTTATCTGACTATATTTAAGTCTTGGCCACAAAGTTCATAATTCTCAGGTTTTATAATCACCACTGGTACTCGCAGATAGGCTTCATATCAAAGCCCTGCTACAGAAAAGCAGGAGACCTCATTCTCATAAATCAAGATTCCAAAGATGAAAATGACCTGTTTATATGAAAATTTCACCTTTGATTTTGAGGACAGTTGTATCAAATATAAAATACCTATGTTTAAATGTAATGCAAATAAATTATATCCTTTTTCCAAAAAGAAAGAGGAAAAAGATGTAGACACAAGGACCTTTAAGGGGAAGGTTGAAATAATTAGAAAAGGGATACATTTCCACAAAATGGTAACATAGTAATACATAATGCTACCTAGTATAGCCACTCATCCCTTAGTTTCTCCAGAAGCACAATCTGCTTGAACATCACCCTTCTTCATTTTATCCCTGGAGGATGGAACTGGGGAAGCAGTTTCAGTGTGTGTGAAGGATGGCGGACTATGTGGTCACTGAAGTTACAATCCCCGGATTTTGAATTTGACACTCTGTTCTTACCACACTAATATGGATGAATACAGCAAATATTTTAGGGGACGGTGATGATTTGAATGAATTACCAGGTGTTCAGTATGTTCTCATAGAAAAAAACTAAATGAGTGAACTGATTTTCCTTTACTCAGCATTCAATATCCCTATTAAATTTTATACAACTGAAAATCCCTTAGGCTAAAAACCCCCAAGACATATTACCATACAAGCTAAAAATAATCTGCCAAGTACCCCAATAAGTGCAGAGCCAGACACAGGGAATTCTGTATCTTCAATGGTGAGCCAGAAAAATGTACCAGTCTGAATGTACAAATGGCTTATTAATAATAAATTAAAACTTTAAGAATTTTAGATATAAAAATAGTGTTGAACAGATGTTTATTATTCATTTTAATTTTTTTGTAGACCAAAGGAAAAGATGGGGATTTATGTTTACTTAATTTATCATTAAAATTGAATTTAAATATGAATTATTTAAAGAAGAATATATTTATTCTTTCTTTTATACTACAATAGATCATTCTTACTAATTAATACTAAATATAATATCCTGCTCTAGCATTATGTCTTAACTACATCTGGAAGAGAAAATATTGATATATATTAATGTATTACATCATTTTTACACAGGTATGTCATAATATAGACACAGAATGAGGAAAGCCAAATTATATCACTTTTAAAAAATACATACTTTTCATATAATACTAATTTTGAAGTACAATTACAAAGAAAAACATGTAATACAAACATGAACAGTGCAAACATTTCTTTAAGACTTTCTGAAACTTTATTTTGGTCAATAAAAAAACACAGTGAATACTAAGTCAAAATACTCAGCAACTTTCTTTAATAAATGCTTTTCACTTTATTAAAATATAAAGGTGATTTTTAATGTGGCCCTGACCTTTTTGTGAGCCAAGTTATCTTGCAGTCATTAATACTATAAGAATTGAGAAGAAACTGTACAGTAAGAAATACTTGTTAAAGCAAATTCAGACATTATCATACATACAAAAACATTTTGATGTATTGTCTAAATTCACAGTAATAAAAATGACAAAATTAAAGAAAAATTTAAGTAATAGCATGATTCAATCAGAATGGAAAAAAAAAAGATTGTCATGTTCCAGGGTCTAAAAAAATTACTCACTATTAAAAATGAATACTGACTTTTTAAATAGAAATTTGAACAAAGAAGATCTTTACAAATAAAATCCCTTTATTTCAAGGACTCTGCATATAAAAGTCAGTTTCATCTTGGTATTTATTTGTGTCCAAGAGTGATACCACCACTGAACAAATGAGAAGCTTAATTTAGATCTTATATATTTTACAAGTTATAAGAAGAGCCAGGTCTTTGTAGGTTACAGGAACCATAAACTCCTCTCACTCCCAAGAGCCATTTATTTCTTGAAGTGAGAAGAGGCCATGATGGAAAACTCTTCTTGCTACAGACTCCAAAGACGTAGTACTAGAGGGATTTTGAGTTTACAGAACCTCAGACTCAATTTTCAGTGGACAAAGACAGAGAGTCACACGAATCTTCCTTCTCTCTGGACTGGTCTCTACCCTAACCCAGCCATTTTATTCCTGATCTGGAGCAAAGACATTTTCTAGACCCTGTGGCACACACAACAGAAACCAGATGCTGAGAATGATGCTGAGAAGGGGACCAGGCATTAGTAAGAGGATGATGTGGATGTGAGTGATCAGTGTGATTGCTAGTTACTTAAGAAGCATCACATGATTTGCTTGAAGTTTATGGGAAAAAAATAACAAGAGTGATGAAATCCTGTAGTACAGTTTGAAGAGGTGTGAGAGAGATTTGGAAATGCAGCTGATAGTTCTTCTCAACAAGAAAAGCTGAAAGATCACATGCTAAGCCATTACCTTACTTGATCTTTTCCAGCTCTTCCTCATTAGCATTGTCTGTAAATGAAATAAAGCATTTTCATTATCTTATGACTCAAGTACAGAATAGGGCAGCCAGCGGTTTTCTAGAGAAAGCTTAACATTTAAACGGCAGTTTCCAGCAACGAGTATACAAGACAAAACTTGTTTATCACATACACACAGCTAAAAGAAGCACCTTTAACATTCAAGCAGTCTTTCTGGTGAGAGTTCATTTGCTTTATTCTTTTGTAGACAGAAATGAGACAGTATTTTTAAATAGAATGGAAATTTTGAGATATCTTAATTATTGGTTGGGGGGAAAAAAAAAAACCTCTTATTGAGTCTCATGATTGGCAATTGTTCCCTTTGGTGATGGAGGTTAAGGATGTACAATGACTTTACCAGGTAACTTTTCTCTTCAAACATGTTCAAAAGTCTGTCGTTTTGGTGGCATCTTAGAATTATCTCTGCTTCCAGTTAATCTTTAATTATATTGGGGTCTACAAATGTTTTCAATTGTGAAAAATGCTACATTAGTCTATCTTCCTGCTAAATGTTCAGCCATAACATGTCCTTTAAATCAGTTTTTTCTTTTTCTTTTTTTTTTTTAAGATTTTATTTATTTGACAGAGAGAGAGAGACAGCAAGAGAGGGAACACAAGCAGGGGGAGTGGGAGAGGGAGAAGCAGGCTTCCTGCTGAGCAGGGAGCCCGATGCGGGGCTCGATCCCAGGACCCTGGGATCATATGACATAAGCCGAAGGCAGATGCTTAACGGACTGAGCCACCCACGTGCCCCTTAAATCAGTTTTTTTCTGTGTGTTTCATAGTAAGAAGTAATTATGGCTACAAGTTATTTAAGGCTAATGGAGATCTTTAATGAGTGCCCAAGATCAGTGGTCTCTTGTATAAAGTAAGTCATAAAAATCCGAAGATCTTTTATTTACTCTCCAGTTTTAAATTTTTCTCAGTGAACACTGAGGTATTAAGTTCCTGATTAACCCTCTTTGCCCTCTCTTATCTTTAAGGCCGATGAAGTAGAGAATAGGGATTATTTGGAGAAAAGAATATAGAGATTGAAATGCTAGTCATATTTGTACATCAAGGAAGCATACTGGTGCCTTTAAGAAATATATCTCCTTCAGCAGAATTTACTATAAAGCAGGACTATTTCAGAAACTACTCATAAATTACAAAAATACAACGAAGGAAAGATTTTAATATAAGATTAAGTCATATAGAAGACAACCTTTGGCCTAAACCAAGACAATGGAATTACATAGAAGTTCTATGGTAGGAAATGAGAACATCATAAAATTGTCAAAGATAAGGATTCACTTATCTTCTTTGTAGATAGTGGTTTTATAAGTTGTATTTTCCCTGTATATCCTCTGTGTTAAATATTGACCAAAATATGGAAGAGTGATAGATTTCCTAAGGTTACAATAATTCCTAATTTTTTTTTTTTGAATGGAGCCAGGAAAGCAAAGCATTGTTAACAAACACTATTTATAGAAATATCTTATATGTTTTCTAAGTACTAATGTGCCATTTATTTTGAAGCAACAAAACCCACCATTGGGTTGTGGAGATGGTCATGGAGTGGCCATGTAATAAATACTTGTTGTTGATCTTAAGTGAGTTACTGTCATCAGCATCAGCACCACCACCTTCTCCCTTACCACTGAAAGGCAACTGGAAACCAAATACTTTCATGGCAGGCCACATTCACAACAACTCTACCAGCAGGAGTCAGACAATAAATGCTCAACTTTCTCAGAAAGCAGAGTTTCAATGAACAAAGAATGATAGTTCCCAGAGATAACGTTTTCAGTCAAATCAAGAGAGAACAACTAAGATAAATCAGAAAGTAAAATCTCGTAGCTCATGGCCATTTATTATCATCATCTAGTTTCTAAGAATCTCCTAAAATTCCATTCTGTAAGGGGCTAAGAGCATGAGGAAGAGTTCAATCTCAGGGCAACACTACTCAGTATAACACACATTCACTACTGCTGCTCAAAACCACATCCTCTAACTCAGAGCCACTGCATACAATAGCCCTTCAAGATGTAAAGCTAACTATAGGATTGGTATTTTTCCCGTCTCTCAAAACTGGCTTTACAAATAGGCTGCATGGTATCATTTTTCAGAATTGAGACACTGACACAAACAAAAAGTCAACAATTGCCCTGAGTATAAATATGAAAGATCTGGCAGTTATGGGGACAAATTCATTATTTTCCTGATTTGGTTTCTAGAATTCTATTATTAGATCCACTGACTCTCAAAATGTCCCTAGATTTTTAAAAATTATTTTGTTTATTTTTTTCATCATGATAAGTATATTCTTTAATCCCCATCCCCTATTTCACCCATCCCCCACCACGCAGCTGCCCTCTGGTAACCATCAGTTTGTTCTCCATAGTTAAGAGTCTGTCTCTTGGTTTGTCTCTCTCTTTTTTTTCTTTGCTCATTTGCGTTGTTTCTTAAATTCCACATATGAGTAGATCATATGGTATTTGTCTTTCTCTGACTGACTTACTTTTGTTTAGCACCGTACTCTCTAGCTCTAACTCTGTTGTTGCAAATGGCAAGATTTCATTCATTTATATGACTGAGTAATGTTCCACTGTGTATATATACACCACATCTTCTTTATCCATTCATCAATCAATAGACATTTGGACTGCTTCCATAGTTAGGCTATTCTAAATAATGCTGCTATAAACAAGGGGTGCATGTATCCCTCTGAATGAGTGTTTTGTATTTTTTTGGGTAAATATCCAGTAGTGCGATTACTGGATCATAGGGTAGTTCTATTTTTAACTTTCTGAGGAACCTCCATACTGTTTTCCACAGTGGCTGCACCAGTTTGCATTCCTACCAACAGTGCAAGAGGGTTCCTTTTTCTCCACATACTTGTCAACACTTGTTGTTTCTTGTGTTTTTTATTTTAGCCATTCTGACAGGTGCGAGGTGATATCTCATTGTAGTTCTGATTTGCATTTCCCCGATGATGACTGATGTTGACCATATTTTCATGTGTCTGTTCGCCATCTGGATATGTTCTTTGGAGAAATATCTGTTCATGTCTTCTGTCCATTTTTTAATGGGATTATTTGGTTTTTGGGTGTTGGGTTCTTTATATATTTTGGATACTAGCCCTTTATAGTATATGTCATTTTAAAATATCTTCCCCCATTCCATAGATTGCCTTTTAGTTTTGTTGATTGTTTCCTTCTCTGTGCAGAAACTTTTTTATTTTGATGTAGTCCCAGGAGTTTAATTTTGCTTTTATTTCCTTTGCCTCAGGAGACATATCTAGAAAAATGTTGCTACAGGTGATGTCAGAGACATTACTGCCTGTGTTCTCTTCAAGGATTTTTATAGTTTCAGGTCTCACAGTTAGGTCTTAAATCCATTTTGAGTTTATTTTAGTGTACGGTGAAAGAAAGTGGTCCCTAGATTTTATAGCACGATTTCTGCTTCTTGAGCCAAGCCAACTAGCTAAATCATGGGTTTAAGTATCCCACTCCCGGGCTTCTTTTTCTTTTTAGATGGTTGGGTTAAGCTAGATTCAATAAAACTGAAAACAGTAGAAAAGTTTCAAAAAAAGGTGAATTTAACAAACATAGTATTACTACTGTTACCTTTGCTATCTGTGAGATGTTAGAGAAGAAAGATTGTTTGGGGAATGTTAAAGATAGGAGATAAAGCAAATTATAGAAAAATAAGATTTACGTTTTGCTCTATGATCTTAATTTTAACTGAGAAACATATGAATTTGTTTTTGAAAGCATCATCACCTAATATTATTACAGGATAATCAAACTTCATTAGCAGCTCAACTTTCTTTGAAGCCAGTGAAAGAAATAAGTAGTATAAAAATATGGCCTGTGATAGAGCTGTAGAACTGATTATGTTTTCATGAGATTCCACATTCTCAATCCATTTTTTACCTTTATTTTTTATTGTATTTTTTTAGGCAATTACATGGCTACTAAAGATATAAAAATAATCACAGAATCGCTAGATATTATAGTATAGACATATTACAAAACATTAAAATTTTATAGGTAGATTTAAAAAAAATGTTAGCTGTGAAATAATTCAGAAAAATTTGCAAAATAAACCAACATGAAAGAAGTATTTTTTTAATTTGCTAAAGGCCAACTGGGGTCAATTCATATGTTTCTTACATTCTTCTATTTTTTTAGCTTTAGCCAAGCAATTTGTAGGTCTAGTTTATCTAAGAGAGTGTGTAACACAAATTAACTCACTTTTATTTCACAAATTCTCCAATGAAGAAAGCTGTGGATTGAACTCTGCTAGAAAAAGAGCCAGAAAGAACTCAAACACACTATCAGACCAAAATACCATATACAGGACACACATGTATGCACTACACAATTTTGTAGGTTCAAAAACAAGACATGCATTCAAAACAGAAAGGACAGCTGTGTCATGCAGCTCATCAGCATGCCCCTGCCCCCCATGGAGATTGTGGTTTCTCATACACACAATGCTGGAAACTTAAAAAATATATATCTCTATATATCCGTTCACATCTGAGTTTTTTTTTAAAGACTCAATGATGAACTCAATGGAGAAGACTTTAGTATAAGCAATTTTGAAATACTTTTGCTATTACTCATACTATACTCCTTAAATTGCTGTAATTAGACATTGCATGTTTTAGAGGCTTTAGTAGATTCAGTAGGTTGATAGGATTTTCAATTCATTCTTCAGTTTTACTGATTTCTAGAACTGGCAATCCACACAAGGAGAAATCATCCCAACTGCATCATTCATGGAATGTACTGTCAGTATTAAGAGTGCTTAAAAAGAAAACACAACTCACAAGATAACTGATTAAGAAACTTTACAACTCTGTGATGCTAAATACTCTGTATTTCCAGTTAATTTATTCCTACTTTTGATAGCATTTTCTTAACATTAATGTTGGTTCTATTTCCTATTTGATTGTTAAACTTTGTTACTAGCTCTTGAAACTCATGTCTTCCATTCTCTACTTTAACACATATAAAATATTTAGCGGAGTTTTGTAAATACAAGCACAAGAATAAACACATGGTTCTTGGGCTAAAGTCTTAAATCCCCAAAGCTTAAAATAGATTATTTCTGTGCTAATAATCAAAGAGAATAGAACTCTTATAATTTTGATGTGTGAGGATCAATGCAAAAATCATCCTCTATTCCTTCCCTATTCATCATGCTAAATATTAAATGGAATTCTGAAGTCTTTAGTACTGATTTCTGGCCTGCTGCATTTGAATTTTTCTAAATAAGATTTGTTCCTGGATAATTTGTGAAAGTTTGGCATACCATTTTCAAGGCAGCAATATGTTATATATTTCAGACATAAAAATTTAAAGATACATTGGATCTCTGATTGTTTTTAACTAAAAAACTTTAAATATATTCCAGGGAAACATACAGAGCTAATAGTAGACACGTTACAGAATGGAGAAAATACAGTGATACGCTTCTAATGCATTGTCGTTGTTAAATACCTTCATAGAGCAATACAGATTGATTTTAAGCATATGATCATTAATGTACTAATTTTAAGAACTCAAAAGGAAACTAAATAAGTATTTAATATTGTTTGTGATAACCTCAGGAACTTGAACACTGAAGTAAGGAAAAGAAAAAAAACCTTAAAATACCTTTCCCTGGACCTTTGAAGTATTCCTTCAAATCCTCATAGACATTCATCTGCAACTCATTGAACAACTACTGGTACAGAAAGCTGGACTAGCTTTGAGGGCAGTCATCAAAAGAAAGGTAATCAGAAGCAATAATTTATATATATATATATGTTTATGTATATATAAATATAAATAATATAAATATATAAATAATATATATATATTTATTTATTTTTATTTTTTTTAACCAGAAGTGATAGGATAAAAGAGGGAGGTGAGGTGAAGTATGTCAGGTAGGGCAAGTGACAGTGAAGAAAGCCTAGACTTGAGAGAAGGTGAGCTCTGTTGGAGTTTGTATGAATGGGGCAGAGGTTACCAGTGAGGGAATATACGGTGCTCATTGGAGAGCTTTAAAGCCCCTCATCAGAAATTTCCATTTAATTAGAGAAATAAACACAGGTCACTGAGCGCTTAGAAGAGAATAAAGAGGACATTATAGGACCTGGCACAATGCTTATAGATGATCAATAAATGTTTTTTGATGCTTGTTCAGCCAACAAATGGTCCTTGTTCAGAGGCTCAAAATCTCATAATTAGTGTTGCTTCACAGTTTTAGAGACCTTAATAAAATAGCTATAAAACTGCTATATAGAACAAAACAAACAAAAGAGAAGCAAATTTGTCTTTGTTAGAAATTTTCACCCTATAAGCATAGGCTTAGAAACCCTGATTCAAATCTAGGACAGCAGACTCCCTGGGATACTGGGGATGCCATGAGAATTTCCCGTAGGGGATCTTTCCTACTTCCGGCCCTCCGCCTGAGTCAGTTCACTTCCCCACAACCAAGCCCGTGCTCCCAGCTATTGATCACACCCACAAGGAGGAGCAAGTGAAACCATACTGGACACCCTTCTCTCTACTGCTCAGGTGTGACTGAGGTCAGGATGGTCACCAGCCAGAACTGGCTCAAGTATAGGCTGCAACGGTCATGCTTTTCTGGGGCAGTGAGTCTTCGCTAAGCTACTCACTTCTCTGGTGAAGAAGAGAGAAGCCAGGTGAAAGTCAATGCTGGTGTGGGATGGGAGAAGACTTCCTTTTTCAGTTGCCACAGAGGGATGAATTCAGTGCTATTTGGGAATCTGAAGGGCAGGGCATGGAGTAAAGCAGTGAAGGAAGAAACACTTGGCAGTAAAGGATTTTCTTTCAAAAAGCTGGGGTAGTCAAAGGGATTTGAATTGAGAAAATGGCATGAAGATTTCAGGAAGAACTCTTTGTCTTAAGGGCAAATGGGGCTGGAGAGAGACAATGAGGAAAATGGAAAAGGAAAAAAAGATGAACAATACCAGATTTTTTTTTAAAGATTTTATTTATTTATTTGAGAGAGAGAGAATGAGAGAGCACACGAGAGGGGGGAGGGTCAGAGGGAGAAGCAGACTCCCCGCCGAGCAGGGAGCCCGATGCGGGACTCGATCCTGGGACTCCAGGATCATGACCTGAGCCGAAGGCAGTCGCTTAACCAACTGAGCCACCCAGGTGCCCCAATACCAGATTTTTGATGAGCAACTGTTTCATGCAACCCACCTGTTTTCTTCCTATTCATGTTTGATAAATCACTGACGATCAGCAGTCAGGGACTGTAATACTTTTAAAGGACGTTTTTCTAATTAGAAAGACATTGTGCTGAAATAACAACTTGGAGCAACTATGGAGATGGAAAGATTTTTATAAGAATTGTTGAAGAACAAACAGGGTTGGGAACCACTCTGCCTGTGCTGACACACATTCGTGTACAAGTTAGGATAACTCAGCAGCTTCATCTTGGTCCCAACTTGATCTCTCAAGCCCTCAGTTTGAGGTTAGACCACTTTTAGTAAATATCCCTTTTCTGCAAAAATTCAGCAGACTCTCCATCATCAAATCACCCAAATAACTACATCAGTCACGATATCCTTCTAATTTCCAGTCATATTGCCAGTAGGGATGGTTTGGGATACGTAAGACCTCAGGCACTTAGGCATTTTCATTTATGAAGTGCTGTTCTTCATTAAAAGAACAAAGAATCTCAAAACAAGATTCTATCACTAAGTTTTGTTGATTTTACCTCTTATACGTAAATCTGCTGATTTCTTTCCATCTCTACCTTGGACAATCCTAATCCAGACCTCCATCACCTTCCACCAGGATTTTTGCCATAATTGGTCCTAACTGGTCTCCAAGTACCCATTCTCTTCCTTCCATCTGTTTTCCACAATGTAGCTACACAGCTATTTCCAAAGGCAAAAATGATTATGCCACTTCTGATTTATAGACTTCCCCTTGCTCTTTGCAGAATGACCACAAACCTTAACTTGGCCAAGAGTCCCTACACAGTCTGGGTATCCCCTTTCCACTGTCATCATTTGTCATGATCTCCCACACTCTCCTTTGCTTCCACCTTTTCTCAGCTCCAGGACGTTTTCAATTCCTGGAATGCGGCATTGTTTCTCTGGTCACAGGGCCTTTGCACATGCTGTTTCCTCTGCTTCAATACATTCTCTTTTCCTGGTTTTTGTCTTATTAACTCCTATTCACACTTTAGACCTCAGGTCCCATTTGACTTCCTTAGAGAATTCCTGTCCCCCTAACTAGACCAAATTCTACTGTATTTGCTCTTAACAGCAACACACCCCTCTCTTTCACAGAACTCAAAACAGTCATCATGTTAAATTTCCTTCAATAATTATTTGATCCCTGAATTCTCCACTGGATAGAAGTTCTATAGGATCCTAAGGGTCTTGCATAGAACCTGGCTTATAGTAGGCTTTGGCCAATACTAGGATTATTTGGATAAAGTAATAAACAGACACATAATTTATTCCTAGGTGTGGATTAGCCAGCTAGGATATACTCCTTGGCTTGTACTGGGTGATGTATTGTACTATACTGCATACTTGTGCTCCATAATGTATTCTGAATTGGGGACTTCTACAATGATGGGATTCTATTTCTAAATATTCTCTGTAAAAAAATTTCCTCACTACCCTTCCCTTCGCACACATGGGCCTATGCATATGCACACTTACGTGCATTTTTTTTTGTGGTGCTAAGTTCTCACAGTAGGTTTTTGTAGGACTTGTTAGAAAAGAGAAAGTTATTTCTCACTGACTTAAGTATGGATAAGTAAATCATACTCAGTAAATACAGTATATGAATACATGCGCTTATTGTTTAATTTTTAGAAAGGAGAGAGAAAAACATTTGTTGAAAATGGTGCATTTTTCAGTGAGTTTAAAACGGTTCCAAATTTGAAGTTGGGATTCACTATTCTAATCTACAATCCAGGGGAAAATGTCAATAACACCTTTCCAGCAGACAACATATACCAACTTTAGTCATGCATTATTTTAAGACAGCAATACACACAGTGCTGAAATAGGGTATTTGGACTTGCCGAAAAAAATTATGTTTACTCCTAAAATGTGTTCTAATCAAAACTAGTGGGAGCAGCTCCCAGTACACGAAAGCACACTGAGTCTACTAAATAATCTCTGATAAATTGTGGCAGGAAGTTCACTGGCAAGCATACCGATGCAGGTCAAACCTGGTATTTTTTAATGTCACTTCAACATGCTGGAGTAATTGGCTCCTCTGTATCCCTTGTCAGTTTCTCACAACAGCATGGTGTGCAAGGAAGTACAGACAGCCAGTGCTGGAAAATGGGTAACATCGATATGGAAGCCCATCAAGAAGATGAAAAGTATTCACTTCTCATTCAGCAAACAAATACCAGAAAGCAGAAACTCTATTATAATTTCACCTCATTTTTCTTTGTTATGGTACGCCTGATAGTACGGTCAAAATAGTAGAGTCTGGATACCTCAATGTGGAATTCCAAATATTCGCTTCAATAGCAAATGTATTCCCTGAATGCATACTGCCATTTGCCTACAACATAATATCTCTGAAATTGGGAAATGAAATTATAATAAAAGATGCAAACGTGTCCCTTATTTACTACAAGAGGTTCCGATCTGGAGCACAGAACAGGAAATTTGAATTGAAAAAGATATAAAATGCAGGGACTAGAGATACCCAGGATACTTACGGAAACAAAGAACAGGCCCGATTTTCATACGCTGCTTCTCTTTATTATCACGTCTGGGTTCAAAGAAGGCTCACGACATTCCACCAAATGAGAGCAAGAAAGCACTCCTACTAGGCTGTGGGGCAACTTACCACATCCCTGTGTTCTCCTTCTTTAGGGGTAAGGATGATGGAGAGCAAAATGACTCCAAGGTAATGGTCAGGATAATGGGGATCTTTCAATGTTAGGGTCACATCTGTGGGCCTATGAGATAAAATATTAAGACTGTGAGCAGTTGTTAAGTGGATAAGCCAAAAATATGTTCTATATTGACAATTTATTATTTTTAAGAAGAAAGTCAATTTTGTCTTCTTTACTTTTCTGGTACAAATTCTGTTGCTATTGAAATATCATTAATACGGGTGCCTGGGTGGCTCAGTTGGTTAGGCGACTGCCTTCGGCTCAGGTCATGATCCTGGAGTCCCAGGATCGAGTCCCGCATCGGGCTCCCTGCTCGGCAGGGAGTCTGCTTCTCCCTCTGACCCTCCCCCCTCTCATGTGCTCTCTCTCTCTCATTCTTTCTCTCAAATAAATAAATAAAATCTTTTTTTAAAAAAAAATAAGTATCATTAATGTACTAAGTTATCCAATCAATTGTGGATCAGCTGGCAATACTTGGGTTCACTGCAGAAGTCTCAGTCCTTCCTGGGGTTCTAGAAGACCGAGAAACTATAACAGTATTGAGAAATCTATAAGTCCTTTTTTTAGGATCTCTAAACACACAGAAAGCAAAGCCAGCTATTTTCTATCAATTTGAGACTAACAAGTAAATGAGGGTCATTTACAGACCACTACATGATTTAGAGTAAACAGATGAGTGGGAAAAAGGGAAAAGATAAAATATAAAAAATAAAATATAATAGACATCATAGACACAATTTTAAAACAATGTGTTACTATTTTTAACAGACCCCATTGTTTAAAATAATGCTTCTGTATGTTTTGGCTGTTTAAACCTATGCCTAAACAATTTTTAGGTTCAGAAACACAAGGAAATCAATGCTTAAGGAGTTGGTGAATACTTAGAAAGCTTTAGAATTACGTAGTTTTGAGGAAGAGACTATGAATTACTCAGTATTACCCAGGTTCACTTCTACAAATAATACAAAACACACATTCAACTGACAATGGTTAGGTAATATCTCGTTTCCATATTTCAATTAAATAAATATTTTAATTTCAACAAATGCATGTTAAGTTTTATTGTATATAGGTATATATGATATATACATAAATATATTTTATATATAATTTGATTTGGTTCATTTTGCTGAACAAACAGGGGTTCATGCCCTCCGTAAACTTAAGGGACTGTGGAATATTCAATACTGAACTTAAATCTTTAAATGTTGGCAAATTAGGGATGTTCCCTTACTTGTTCAGTCACTTATTCTTTTCATTCATAAAACATATATTAAACACGTATGAAATACTACACACTGTGCTAAATTCTGGGCGAAAACCAAATGTCAAGATCAAAGATAATATCATTATCTTCAGGGAGCTTAATTAGTAAATGATACAGTCAGAGTCTAGTATCAGGGAGAAGGCTTGGTGAGGAAAGCTGGTCCAAATAAGAATTTTCAATCCTGTCTGCACATCAGAATCCACTGGGGAGCTTTAAAAAAGTGCACATTCCCTAATTCTACCCACGATGACCCCGGTTCTACAGATCAAGGGTGGGGAGTGGAAATTTATATTATTTGTAAAGCTCTTGGGTGATTTTCCCATACAACCAGGATTGACAACAGGAGATACTTTTTATTGCTAAGATGTTATAATACCAGGAGCCTCTTTCACATGATGCTTCATTTACCGAGTCAAGGAGTAATGTTATGAAAAAAAATGAACAGTTATCTGACGTCAGAGGTTTTAACTGAAACATGAAAAACTAGACTGATGATACAATGTTATAAGAGCTGTGATACAAATTGCTCCACTAGCAATTTAGTTACAACTAATCACTGTGGTTTGACAATTGGTTCCTTTTGTCTTGAGAAATTCATGTTAAGCATTATAGAATATATGTATATATTATACATACATATATGTTTTTACATGGGGTTACAGTTTGATTTGGTTCATTTTCCTCTAATGATTACATATAAAATTAATAGAAAAAACTTCATTACATTTTTATAATGATTACATGATAAAGATTTAAGAACATTTGCAATTGCTTTATGATGATTACCTATTGTTTCCTTTCAAAGTAAAATCGTAATGCATTATATAGTAGGATAAGTATTTATATGGCTACTACCATTATCCATTTATCTGTACCCAGGGACTATTGATTTATACATAGAATGTAATGGTATAGGGCGCCTGGGTGGCTCAGTTGGTTAAGCGACTGCCTTCAGCTCGGGTTATGATCCTGGAGTCCAGGGATCGAGTCCCATATCAGGCTCCCTGCTCAGCGGGGGGTCTGCTTCTCCCTCTGACTCTCTTCCCTCTCGTGCTCTCTGTCTCTCATTCTCTCTCTCAAATAAATAAAATCTTTAAAAAAAAAAAAAAAAGAATGTAATGGTATATACCAGCTAGTGATTTTGAAAAGCAGTAATTTGGGATGTTTATGTGGTTTTGAGAGGAAGGAATGATTAAATATATACAATAAGTAATGTGGCAAAATAAACACCAAATGCTTGTATATAATCTTTTTATTTTCTTAATCATCTCATATTTTTTCCATTTAAAGTTATTTTTCATCAATGATTTATCTTTAATAGAGAACAAGAGAAATTTATGCTCCGTGATTAAATCCAGCAATTTGCATAGCCTTTAACAGAAGTCTACAGAGAAAATAACTGTGGCCTTTATAAAAGAACGCCACAGTCCATTCTGGTTGGAGCTCAGTTTTCATGATAATGGACTACATAAAATACCATCTAGGGCACATCCTTCCTCGGTGGTGAGGGAGGGGAGCCAGCAATCACCTACGTTCTACCGTTAGTCAGCCTGCGCGAAGCTCTAGGTTGGAATGGAGGACATGCAGGAGGTACAGGAAAGTCTGCTCTTTTGTCCAGTCCATGACAAAAATGACTATTGAGAGACCAATAAACCGTCAAACGTGCTCAAACGTAGCTGACTATAATACATAAGGGGAGGGTTCTACTATTTCTATTTCATTTGTATTTAAAATATAAAGTAGTGATCCAGCCCATTACTCTGCTTTCTTGCATTCCACTTTTCCTGCCACATGATGTACATAATCAACTAAAACATCTTAAAACCATCAAAGATCTCACAGCTTCCTTTGCAATCTATCCCAGCATTGCTGGACCCTTTTAAGACATATTTTCCCTCTCTCTAGTATTAATTAATTCTAAGCTCCCAGTTGAAATGCATTTTTAAAAATATAAGCCCATAATTAGGTACGAGGAATGACTAATATTAGTAATAATTATATAACTTTACAAATAATCAAGCAATGATGAACTAATCTGAGAAAATACAACTAATCTTTCTCCATGTTTGAGTCACTCTTCGATAACATAGGATTACCAGTGATGGCAAAATTAGATTGTACTTGGGCTCAGGTGATAAGGGAATGGCTGTTTTTGAAGCAAGGTACACGTTTTATTTCCTATACAGTGACCTGATTCTTAAATTAATAATTTTGACTAACATAGATAATCTACTTTATGTCTCACCACAACCATACCAGACATGTGAAAAGTAAGGAATGTGTCTCTTATCTCTAGATTCCTGGAGCCTAGCACAGTGCTGGAAGACAAAGCAGGTGTCTAAGAAGTTTTCTGCTGAATAGTTGTTGTTGAATGAGATAGTCAAGGAAGACACTATTACTTCCACTGGGTAGATAAGAGAGACGAACTTGAAAAAGGCTGGCTAGCATGAAGGCTCACAACAATAAATGAGAGAACAGTGACTAGACCCCAGATCGGCTGACACTTTTTATTACACAGGTCCAGCTTCACAACAAGACATAGTGAGGGGCACCTGGGTGGCTCAGTCGTTAAGCATCTGTCTTTAGCTCAGATCATGATCTCCTGGGATTGAGCCCCGCATAGGGCTCCCTGCTCCACGGGGAGCCTGCTTCTCCCTCTCCCACTCCCCCTGCTTGTGTTCCCTCTCTTGCTGTCTCTCTCTCTGTCAAATAAATAAATAAATAAAATCTTAAAAAAAAAAGACGTAGTGATATTATAATGGTTCAAAAGTTACCTGTTTAACTCCAATTGTGTGAGATCCAGAAACGCCGAGCCCATAAAGTCATCTTGTAGTCCAAAATCATAGTCAAATACCTAAGAAGCCAAAGAGACAAGGCATTATTAGAAATAATTCCAATATAAGCTTTAAGTGAAAAATATCTCGATTATAAAATACTGGTTGTCTATGTCACCAAAAGCAATGAAACTTATTATTTATTTTTAAAAATTACTTTGTTTGAAATGTTAGGGTCTCACAAAATATTCAAAGGAAACTACCTTTAATTTTATACTTAAAATTTCTATTTTATATCAAATAGAACTTTAAGGAAGACGAATAACAAAATCAAATAAATATAGTAAATCATCAAAAATCTGAGGAACATAAGCTTAGAATATTTCCCCCATATTATTAGCATTACTGAAAGGAAAAATAAGTTGGTATGAAATTCAACAAATACGTCTTCCTCAGTGGGTTACTGGTGATGATAATATAATTCTAATCTCTTTGCATTTTTCAGGTCACTGAAGATGAATTCTCTGATATTATAGGAAAATTCTGTTTTAAATATACAAATAAGTAAAAACTGAGGTGTTGTTATTAAAGCATTTTGTAAAGTCATGTTAAGGTTAAGTCAAATCAAGTTTCTATCGTCACAAGCAAGGCTAGGAAATAATATTAACGTAACTACCAGCAACAAGCAGAAAGGAAAGAAAAGAATGTATTTCTTCCTTCTGTCAGAACTATTTATCCAGTATCTTCTCTATGCCTTTCATGCTTCTTATCCATACTATGATGAATAAGAAAGCAGCACCCCTGATCTCTTGCGACCTGCATTTAGGAGCTGAGATGGTCCATAAAAACCCAAATAGATAGATACATTTAGTGATGAGTGCTGTGGACACAAATGTCTAAGGGGGTGTGTTGGGAGCTGCTATTTTAGACTGGAGGTCCAGGAAGCCCTTTTGGAGGAAGTCTGCACCTAGGGACCGGAATAATCAGAAGGATTAAGCCAGTTTGGGAAGATCACTCCCAGGCAGGAGAAACAGCAGGTGATTAGCATATGCAAGGGTCATCCAGAAGCCAGTGTGGTTGAAGCAGACTGAGAAAGATGGACAGTGGAAGAAGGCTGGAGACACGGCTCAGGGCTAGATCAGTTAGGGCCATGTCCAAAAAACTCTAAGTAAATGGGAGTTGGCTAACTTCCAACCATTTATTAATTTTCTTACTCATTCATCTCCTCTGCCAATATTGATCAAGTATTCATTATGTATCAGACAATATGCTAGGTGCTGTGTAAGCAGTGGTGAGCAACCTGACATGGCCAATGCTTACAGTTTAGTGAGGGAGACAGATGCTAGAGAAGGAAGTGCACAGGTGATATGTAATTACCAGTTGTGTTAAGTGTTGTAAAGAACAGATTGTGAAAAGAATAAAAATAACAATGGAGATCAGGGAAAACTTTTAAGATGGAAGAAAGATGCTCCTAGATAAAGTTGGGGGCTGTGCTTCCTGACCTTTTCAAATAGAAAGTCTTTGTATTGTACACTGCAGGAAATGAGCATGGACAAGGAAGCC
This sequence comes from Leptonychotes weddellii, assembly GCF_054177405.1. Taxonomy (NCBI): domain Eukaryota; kingdom Metazoa; phylum Chordata; class Mammalia; order Carnivora; family Phocidae; genus Leptonychotes; species Leptonychotes weddellii. The sequence goes on along the minus strand of NC_138375.1, from coordinate 74,670,915 downwards.
AGCTCTTGAATGGATGAACCAGGCCGTCGAACCCTCCAGGATGTGAGAATCCATTAGGCTGAGCGAATCCACAGCCCAGTACTCTGGTGCCCAAATCAGCACAACTGTGCTCAATAGTTAGAAAGCTTGAAGGAGAGGGAACAGTATGTACAGCAGCCTGAATTACTGGTTTTTCTCTAGACTAAGTATACTTCAAGTTAAACTTACTATGTAAAAAATTGATATTTAAACCAACAGATAAACACTTTGCATTACAAAAGCATTCTTAAATTTGAAGAGTCACAAGGGGATTTATTTAAGTGATAAATTCCCTTAATGCCTTCTAAATTATTCAATTTACAGTCATTTCACTTACATACAACCTTTCAGGAGTACATTTGTTATAGAAAGCACAGTGCTCCTGCAATAAATATTCTCCTTGATCAATTACACTTCTGAGTTCTAGTCATCTGCTCAGTGGCATATCACATGAGTATACTGCAACATCTCAGGCAAAGGACATGTCAGTGTCTGCAGGTGGCTGCAACAGGGTATTTTACAACATAAAATTTACACTAAAAATTAAATAAATTTCTTACGCAACCTCTTCTAACTGTATCACCCTAAAGCTTAAAATCTTGGGACTCTAGTGATAATGAGACCATCTGGAGTACATCCAGACATGTGAAGTGGAGAGCTGTGAATCCAGTGAACTGGCTAAAAGAAACATCCCAGCTGGGTGATGGAATATTTGAACTCTCTTTACTCTCGTGGTGAAAGTCTTTACTACAGTCCTAATGCTAGGTGCTTACTTTACTTCTCCTATTACTTAGCAAGCGCATCCATATGGGAAAGAATGGAACCACCAGAATCCATTCATTAATGAAATTATTAGTGATGCTACTTGGTTCTATGCTCTATAAACTACTTGTCAGAAGGAGCATTGCTGTAGGGGGAGTTCCAGAAATACAGAGCACAGAGAAGAGAGAAAATAGGGAAACGTACTCCCACTGCAATAAGAACATGCACAGTTAACACTGATTAATGTTTATTCAATATTTGCTATCCGTTAGGCACTGTTATCTATTAAACATGTTACGGAAATTTTTTTTTAAGATTTTATTTATTTATTTGTCAGAGAGAGAGAGAGTGTGAGAGCACAAGCAGGGGGAGGGGCAGGCAGAAGGAGAAGCAGACTCCCCACTGAGCCAGGAGCCCGACGTGGGGCTCCATCACAGGACCCTGGGATCATGACCTGAGCGGAAGGCAGACACTTAATTGACTGAGCCACCCGGGCACCCCTGCTTTGGAGATTTTTAAATTTATGTCTTACACAACTCAGTGAACAGGGTATTGTTGTGTCCATTTTTCAGACGAGAAATCCAAAGCTTGAAAAGTTTATGTTACTTCCCCCCAAAATTCAGGGCTTGGAAGAGGTCAGATTCAGATTCTATAGTACAGGATGCTCTGTTCAGCATAGAACATACTGAAATTTAACAAATACGACTTGGCCACCCACTGTGAGTGAAGTCCTGCAAATTCAGACATGAACAGTTTAGATGGGATCCTTGCTTTCACGGAGCCTCCCCTGGGAGAGGTGGAAACCTTAGGTAACATTAGATAAAAGTTGCTCGGGCTCCGTTAACACCTCTCTTCATTCTCACGTGAGTTTAGAACAACACGTGTTTTATTCTAATCAATGAATTTATTTAACATCTCGATTCAATTGTCTTCCAAGAAAAATTGCATCAGGGAGTACACTAGCTAAAATGCTTTTGGGATATAAGTAACAGAAAACTCAACTCCCATGAATGGGAATTTGTTAGCTCAGATGACTGAAATGCCCATAGGTGCTTATGACTTCAGGGGAGTTTTCAACTGCCAGTTCAAAAGATTCCTATATCTATTCATTCAGTTACTTGAGAAATATTTGGTCAGGATCTGTAATGTGCCAAATGTTGTTCCAGGCACTGGAAATACGGCAGTGAATGGGACAAAGTCTCTGATTTCTTGGGGCTTACATATGGGCAGGGTATAGACAATAAACAAATGCATGTTAGGTAGTAATAAGTGTCATGGAGAAAAATATCTCAGAGTATGGGAGTGATGAGAAATGCTATTTACAGAAGATGTTTAGGAGGACAATCAGAGAGAGTGGCATTCGAATAAAGAGGCATAATGAGAATAGGATATGGAAAGGGATCCAGATCACATAATGTGACCCAAGATATAAGATTCTACTCAAATATGTCCATAACTCATTTTCATACCCAGGAAGCTTCAAAATACTCATTTCACTATACAAGAATAATTAAACTCTGAATTATAGTATTGACATTGTAAAACAAAGAAAATAAAACCTAACTGCGGCCATTGCGATTAGTCATCTTTAGTGGAAAAAAGTTAAGTTGCATAATTGCTGGGTGGACATAGGAAACACTGAGTCCCTCTAAGTCTCTCTCACCTATAAAATGGGGATAAGGATAGTTACTTGTCAGGTATTGTGAGGTTTACATGAGATAAAGTAGGCCTGGCACCTAGCATGGTGCTTAAGAAATTGTAGTTATTATTATGATGAGAAGATGTGACCACAGATTCCATCTTCCCAAGACTCAATAACTTCCTATGTTCTCTGCCTATAAACCAAAAGCAAGTGTGGTCACACTTGTTTATTTCCTTGTTTTGTTTTGCTATTGATTTTTGTTGTTGTTGTCTAAAACAGTTGAGATTCTTGATTCATGCATTTAGGAAGTATTATTGAACCATACAAAACAAAATGTCTAAGATAATATAAGCATCTAACTTTGGAATAATTTGGTTTGGGTGCTGTGTAGGTTAGGGCTAGAAACATTTTCATTCCAACTACTCAGTTGTTTCCATTTAAAAGTCTAGAAAAGTGGCTCCCTACCCAAGCAGTGCATCAGAATAACCTGCTGTGTTTTAAAAATACAGAAGATTGGACTCTACCTCAGAGGTCCTGAATCAAAGTCTTTAGGGAAGACACTTGAATAAAAAAAAAAGAACCACAAACAAAAATAAAACAAACAAAAAAAAACCCTTTATGGATAATTCTGATGTACAGCCAGAGTTGATGATCATTGGTATATGACATTCTTTTAGGGCCCTTAAGACCTAGTGAGAAATAATTTTGTATAAGATAGCAATATGGTCTTTAATTTGAACCATGTTTAAGGATTTCTTTTTTTGAGAGAGAGAGAGAAAGTGCATGTGCGAGCATGGGGGCAGGGGCAGGGGGAGAGGGAGAGAATCTTCGAGCAGACTTCCCGCTGAGCACAGAGCCATGCAAGACTGTTCTCACCACCTTGAGATCGTGACCTGAGCTGAAATCAAGAGTCATATGCTTAACCAACTGAGGCACCCTGGCACCTCAAGGACTTTCCGATTTCAAATCTTAAACTTGTATAGATAGGAGTTACTTAAGGAATTGTCAATTTTGGTAAAATAACAGTCTTAGAAACAGTAATCTGACCCCCAAACAGAATCACCTTCCTAATTACCAAAAACTTTCTATTATTTAGAAAAGACTCCAATCTAATACCCAGATTTCTAGCCTATGATTAGGCCAAACAAGTAGCAATTTACACAAACATTTCCCCTTTCTATTATTTTTCTCTCTTCTACTGTAACTCTGGGGGTTCACTGTGTACCTTGGATAATAGTGTCAGTGAGATGAAAATCGAGAATTTAATTCAATTCAACTGAAATGGACGCTGAATTTACCCTATTCTCTAAGATGTGTGCCGGAGCATCCCTGTGGCAGGCTCCAGTGGCTCTTGCCTCAGTTAATAGCATTGCATTTAGGGTGGCTCAGTTGGTTAAGCCTCTGCCTTCGGCTCAGGTCATGATCCCAGGGTCCTGGGGTCAAGCCCCATGTTGGGCTCCCTGCTCAGCGGGAGCTTACTTCTCCCTCTCCCTCTGCCCTCCCCTCCCTACTTGTGCTCTCTCACTCACTCTCTCTCTCAAATAAAATCTTTAAGAAAATAGCATTGAATTTAAACCCCCAGCCTCTACTACTACCTTATAAATATATTTCAAGTCTATTCCTATAAACTTGTTTTCACCTGCCCTTACTAAGAAGTCATTTGGAGCAGAAGGAATATTCTCATTAAAATTAAAATCTACATGAACTCCAACCAATTGGAAAGTATGTTATTATTTATTTTGTGTCTAGTTTTTTTTAAATGACAGTTCCAAGATTTTTTTTGGAAAAAAAATCTATTTTTTCTAGAATTGGTAAAAGCACTGCAACTTTAATGCAATTTTATAACCTTGGCTCAGAACTGACTTTTGTTTCCCTTGGTAATCCTTACATTGATAGAAATCAGATTACAGGGTACACACGGACTTCTTTTTCCTTTAACTGTAGACGGGAGGGTTGTAGACAATATTTTCTAACCATCCAGTACATGGATGCATTTTCGTATCACCTGTCACTATAGAATCAGTTCATCCCTAAGAGATCTTTCAGGCAAGATTAATCTCCCAGCATGGAGGATATAGGCATCATATCAAAATCAAGTCAGTCAATCACACAAGGCTGTGTAGAGACAATGAAAAGAATGCAGTGTTCATGAAATTCTAGTAACTCAAAATATTTCCGCCAATGTATTTTGTTTAGGTCTCTGTGTGTGTAAGGTTAGGCAAAAAGTAGATAGCATAAAAAATGGAAAAAATAAAGCAAAAAGTTAGAGATTTTTCTCAAAAGAAGCCCTAGCATTTTACAGAAAATGAAAATCAAGTGAAAAATAGGAAAGCATATTTAAAAGCATAAAATAGTACATAAAAATATTGTCATTTTATGTTTGTACACATAGTATTTGGGAAGCCAGTGTGATTCCTACTTAATCATTTTTCTTATGTAGAAATGTACAAAAGTGGCAAATACTTTACAATTCACTGTTTTTTTCTGTACGGTGAAAGCTAAGTTGTAGCTATATGATGTCGTACTTTGAAAACTCAAAGTGATAAACAAACAAAAAAATAAAAACAACATTTGGGGTCTCTCTCCTAGCTTCTTAGCTTATAGCGTGGCATCAGCCAAGGCCTTTGGCCTGCACACTGTATCACTGTCTCCATGACAGTAGAAGGATATGCACGTACACATTCTTGCTCTCTCAGACCACAACAAAAGTTTTTGCCACCATTTTGTGTGTGTGTGTGTGTGTGTGTGTGTGTACGTCAGATTTTAGTTTGTTTTTGAGCCTACTGTGATATTCTTTTTCAAACATGCATTTTGACATTTTGATTTCTACAGAGATGAATACTCATTCTTGAGCACAAGAGAATAGCGAAAGGACCTAACCAACATCTAATGTAATTTTGGGAAGTTCATTTTGTAACCCTTTCAAAGACTGGAGATCCACCTGGTTCTGTTGTAGAGTAATAGCCCAGTAAAGAAACAGATCCACAGTAAAAGTAATTAAAAATAAATCTTTTTCTTTCCATGATTTTTCTCTTACGGGACCTTAAACAAGATGCAAGTGGTCCAGTGCAATCCTTACTAACACCTGCTTTCTTTCCTCTCCTGTCCACTGTCCCCGTGGTTACAAATGCTCTAACTCATCTCTTCCAAACCTCCCCAGAAATAAAATTTCCTTTACATTCCACTTGTCTTTTTTTTTTAATTCCTTTTTCATCTTCTATCTCAGTTTTTTATTATGAAGGTATTTTCTTTTTTCTCATGCAGATATTTCTTTCTCTCTGGAAGTGGGGAGCAGGAAAGAAAAATACCTCAGACCTGGAGATCTTCCCTTTGGTGGGAGGAGGATTGGCTGCGAATATTCCCACATTAATAATTCTTACGCCATCACACATTGTATATTAAAAGATAGTTCAGGAATGTTATTTAATTGATTTTCTTTAGCCAATGTCCACTTGAGACTATTTCTTATGCAAATACAGATCTATTCTCCCATAATGTCTTCTAGAAACTTATCAACTGTGTACTTAGGAAATTTTCTTTTCGTTGATCTTATAAACTGTTTTGCTATGATTTTTTTTTAAGGCTAGTCAAGTGCAATAGTGAGAAGGGGGAAAGAGTAGAATAAGGAGTTCAACCTGTAACTGACTGTGAACAATCAATTGAGAGAACTCACTACACCTTTGGACCAACCAGTTCTGCTATGATTTTAATAAAATCTTGATTATTATTTTTCTTTCTGTGGAAAAGAGAAAGAGCTGGAGGCAATATGAATGAAGAGTTGATGGGAAGGAGGATGCCTAGAGATTGCTTAACGAATGATTATGTGAGATTTTTGGTTCATGCGCCATTCGTGACAAGAGAGAGAAAAGGAGGAGGCATGTGGTTATTACGGTAAAAGTAGAAAAAAGTTTGGCCATTGAAGGGATAGTCAGAACATAGGAGCCACAAACAGCGTGGAGATATGAATTAGATACAGAAAAAATATCTAGAGATACGGATTAAAGATAATTTAGATAGGGAAATAAAACAAGGAATTAGGGTTGCAACGATCTCCTTAAGTTCTTTTTTTTTTTTTTTAAACTACATCAAGTGAGGGGAAAGACTCTTTTTTCCCCCCATTTTTGGTAATATGATAGGGACAGGAAATCCACCCCCCTTTTTTATCTTTACCCTTCTCATCTGCCAAGGAAAATATATTTTTGCAACCTGTAATGGCAGATCCCCTGATAGAGTTCTTGAACAGAAAGGCTGGGTTCTGTGTAAGTTTTCCTTCTTGCTAGATTTCACAGTGACTTGTTTTCTAAATTCCCAGAGTGCACTGAGTCAGTTAACTGCACCAAACAGGAGAAGACTGACTTCATAATCCTCCTAAATGACTGGCAATAGAACTGTGCTGAAGAAAAATGCTCCCCAGCTTCCTCTCCCCTCGCGGTCTCCTCTCTGTCACACCATCAACAGATGAAAGTTGCGCAGAGCAGAATTTATCTCTGGTGAAAAATCTCATCAGTCAGGGAGACATGATAGAAAACCATTAAACAGGGAGTTTTATGTCATTGCATTAGGGGAAAACATAACTGGCTCACCTTGATATACAAGGGTTCCCTCAGATGTTCAACAAGAATGCAAGCTTTCTCCTCCCACACAGGATTGAGGTTCTTGTGTATTATTTTACTTCTAAAAACTTCTTTTCCTCCAATTTTAAACTTCACGTATGGATCACTTGTCCCTGTTAAAGAGATAGAGATTAATTCATGTTAGTCACACTATTTGCTGGGAAGCAAGAGATTAGCTCATTTAAACATCAGGAAGTATTTAAAGGAATCAAAGTTTAAAAAAGCTTATCACATGGGAAAATAAAAGTTAAATGTTTTTTCCCAAATTTTTCCTTAAATTTTAAAGTGACAGTAAATATTAATAATAATTATTATATCTAAGTAATAATAATACTAATTATTATTATTGTATCTTCTGATCTTAATTCTGTAACCCTATCCTGGTATTTAAAAACCTCTATTTCATACTGCATATGTAAATTTAATTCATATTATAAACAAAAGAGATTATTCTGACATTTCTCTTGGTATCACCCAGTCAACTATAAAAAGATGATCCATGATCTTGACTGATTTAACTAGTTTTAGACTTATATATGCTGCTCAAATTTTAGACTAGTCTGATGGGCTTAAGGAAAGGTGAGTCTTAAACTGGGCTTTCATTTCATCCTTGGTCCCATATTCTCTCGAGCTCAGAAGTTGCAATTTTAGAACACGAGGAAAGGATGGAGGTCTCAGAGGAAGGCGTGGGGGGAAGGGTACAACTGTTTATTAAGTAATCTGCAAACTTCATATTATCCCTTCGCACCCCCCAAGCTCCTTATGATGATAAAGAAAATCAGACCTGTCGAGTAAGTTGCTCACGACACACAGCTAGCAGGAGATGCAGTTATAATTCCAACCAAGCTTGTTTGACTCTAACACCTGTGCTTTTTCTACTACACCTGCAAGGGGGAGGGGCTTTGACATACTTCTATATATATCATACCATTTCTCATTGCGACCAATGAATGAGGCCAATTGATCTAATGAGTCTATGCTATTACTAAGGATTCCTAGAGAAGGTGAATCAGAGACATCTCCAGGTAAATCATCCCAGTGTGACAATCTTCATCCCCAGGAAATAATTCTTTGTACGAGGCCCAACTCCCTTATAAGATTTTGTTGGGGTGCCTGGATGGCTCAGTCGGTTAAGCGTCTGCCTTCAGCTCAGGTCATGATCTCAGGGTCCTGGGATAGAGCCCCACTTGGGCTCCCGGCTCAGTGGGGAGTCTGCTTGTCCTTCTGCCCCCTGCTCATGCTCCCTCTCTCTCTCATAAAAAAATAAAATAAAAAAAAAAGATTTTGTTTAATTCTTTCTGTTTTGCCTAAACTGAAGCTATAATTGATAACTACGGTCTGTATGATTTAAAGAAGAATGTGAGTGGGGGGTCTGTAAACTGTAAAGTATGATATAAATGTTAGGGATTACAATTACGATGCTGATACCTTAAGCTCACTCTCTGTATCACTTCTCAACACTCCACTCACTGCAGTGACATATAAATATTGATGCAAAATATAAGGACTGCCACATAGGACTTTGTTTTTCTTATTTATTCATTTGTGGGCTTTCTTAAAACCCTCCACACTTTTGAAGTAAATATAATACCTTGCTCTTTGTATGCCTAGACCCGGGTATAATAAGATAATGATCCCAATTCCTCGTTGTGAAACTCCCATTTTGACAGTGTGATTTTATCATAATGGTACAAACTTAAAAAAATTTATAAATATAAATATAGGCTATTATATGGTTACCCATTATAATGAATGCATTCTTCTGGGGAGTCAGTGCAACTGAAATGTTAAAAAATTGCTAATTTTAACACAGTAGTTCCCAGTTATGGGCTGAGGACCCTGGGGATTGAGGGTTTTAGAGCACAAATTTGGAGGTTATTAAAATCCATGTACCCATTTGAAATTTCTCAGTCACGCCCTAGATCAAGTTATTGTCTTTGATTTTGAAATTCATCTATGTAACCATTACCACCTGCTAAAATATAACAAGCTTCATAATATCAGAGCCATTTGGATCCCCCTTTTTAAAAATCTCCAGCACTTAGTACAGAATCAGACATAATGTTGGTCCTCAATAGACATTTAGTGAATAAATGAATGAATTAATGACTTAATAGCGTGGGTGGCAGCCTCTGCTCCTGCTGACTTTTGTCCCCTCCACTTGGATATCTAATAGACATTCCAGTGTCCACAATGTCCAAAACTTAAGTCTTGATCCTCTCTCCTGCTAGGTCTGCTCCTCCCTCAGGCTTTGTCAGGTCAGTCAATGAATGACTTCATCATTTGACAGCTGTTCATGCAAGGCACCTGGAAAGTGCTCTCAATACCTCCTTCTTCTCCATGCTTTGTACCCAGGACACCATTAAGTCCAATAAATTCCAAAATACATCTTATCCATCTTCTCTGCCTCCAATCTAGTTAAGCCACCATGATTTCTTTGCTGTTCTACTCTAAAAACAGCCTCCTAATTGGGCTCTCCACATCTTCTGTGTCCCCCTCCATTAATTCACTATGTGGCAGACAGATTGACCTTTTAAAAATGCAAATTTAATCTTCCCTCTTCTTTGCTTAACACATCTCAACAGCTTGCAACTACATCTATAAGAAAATCCAAACTCTGGGGGCGCCTGGGTGGCTCAGTTGTTAAGTGTCTGCCTTCGGCTCAGGTCGTGATCCCAGGGTCCTGGGATTGAGCCCCGCATTGGACACGCTGTTCCACGGGAAGCCTGCTTCTCCCTCTCCCACTCCCCCTGCTTGTGTTCTCTCTCTCCTGTGTCTCTCTCTGTCAAATAAATAAATAAAATCTTTAAAAAAAAAAAAAAAAGAAAATCCAAACTCTGTAATATGGTATACAGGACTTGCCATTTCTCCAACTCCATTTTGGGCCCCTTACTATGTTCCAGGTATCCTGTACTGGAAGTTATTTTCCGCTTCCAGCTTTTGCACATTCTAGCTAGCCTCTCTGCTTGAAAAGTCCCTCCCTCCCACTCTCTTCCCCTTTTGCCTGGCTGACATTTTATTATCCTCCTGGTCTTGGTTTAAATGCAATTTTCTCAGGGATGCTTCCTTAACCTCCCAATTTGAATTAGGTCTCATTATTACTTTCTCTTGGCATTTGCTCTTTGCTTAGTAGCAGTAATCATTATGTTACTTATAGGTTAATTTGTATGTCCACCTGTTTATTGTGTGAATTTTCCCACTGGCTATGACCCCCATTAAGGCCAAGCCCCTTCCCTGACACATGGCACAGTGTCCGGAGTGGAGGAGGCACTGGGTAAGTATTTGCTAAATGGATGAGTCAATGAACGACTACAGAGTTTACAGTGTACAGAGTACTGTTAAACCTGATCAACCTATATTGAAGATGAGAAAAAATCTGAAATTCAGTGTGACTTGCCCCAAATCACATGACAAGTAAGGCAGGCAGTAACAGGATAGAAGCAAACTTAGACTTTCAGACTCCAGATGCAATGTTCCTTCTACTTAGCTTTTAGGAAGCCCGGACATCCATATTTTCCTGCTTTTACTCTAAAATACCATCAGAGAATTATCATATAAAGGTGTTCAATAATCAGTAGATACTGTAAATAATACTAATATTAACAAGTAGCCTCCTCTGGTCTCTAGAACACTCACACTCATTATTTGTTTAACCACCCTACATCTCTGTGAGTCTACTGTTGTCTCCATTTTACGGATGAGAAAACCAGGACAGGTTAAGTGGCTTGTTCCAAGTCAGATGAGAACTCACATCTGGAGACCAGTCTGGTTAGTGCTTTTTCCGGCACATCATTATGAAACACTCATTTCAGGATGCAACAATGCTTGATTTCTGTTGTTCAAAAAGAATAACTCTTCTACAAGGAAAGTGATTTCAAGAAACTTGGCCTTGTGTCTCTAAGTAGTGTCTCACTCCATTTGGTTTGGCTATTCTGTAAAAGGACAAAACTTCCAGTGATTCAGCACAGAAGACCATACACACAAAAGTAAATCCTTTTGGGAAGCAATCTGTTTCTTGACCTTCCCAGAAACACTTTCCTCACCAGCTGTATAGGTCAACTGTCAAAATTCCCTCAGAGTTAGATACACCCAGTTCCTGGAATCCTGCTGGGTGGTCCTAAGGGCTCAATGGTAGAGCTTAAATCACAAAAGGAAATCTAGATCACTCGAGCTAACACGTGCTGAACACCAGATACAACACACCGCCTAACAAGCCTGAGAGAAGACTTCAGCTGCTATCTTGAGGTGACAGTTGCAGAAACTACAGCATGCAACAGGTGAGTAAATTTTCCAAAGTCACACAGCGAGGATGTTGGGGCTTGAATTAATTGTTACACTAGGCGCGCTCTCTCTCTAAAAAAAAAAAAGAAGAAGAAAAGAAAAGAAAAGAAAAGAAAGTTGCACTGGAGAAAAAAAAGCCCCATGGTCAAAGAAGCCTGGAAAATGCTGCATGTCATACCCCTTATTGGAGAGTCATGGTGCACATTCACTTATTTAAAGGCGATAGAAAATGAACCTATTTAATTTTGTTCTAAACCAGCATTTTCTAATATGCTAAATATTCTAAATATGCTTGGCCACAGAATTCCTTAAATTCCTGTGCTAGTGCTGCTTTGTTGCAATATTGCATTCAACCACAAGATGGCACTAACACTTATCAAATTGTTGTGAGGCCTGTGGTTCTATTCAAAATTAAGGCCTCTTAAATACACACTTTGTGGTTTTCAAGCATTTTCTAGCCACCTGTGCTTGCTGTTATTAACTGAGCCATGGCCCTCATTAAAACATTTTCTATGGCACTGATGAAATGAAAACAGGGCAAATAAGTATGGGAGAAGAAACTAGGACGTGTTAGCCCTAAAATAAAATTCAGGTTTTATTGTTATTCATGTCATAGTCAAGAGCATCCTTCTTCACACATGCGCTTTATCAGATAGCATTAACTCCAGAATTTATTTTTCAACATTAATCCTTTTATTTTATAATTATAAATTCTATGCTTTAAAAATTCTAGAGTATTCTAGGGGCTCCTGGGTGGCTGTCGTTAAGCGTCTGCCTTCGGCTCAGGTCATGATCCCAGGGTCCTGGGATCGAGCCCTGCATCGGGCTCCCTGCTCAGCGGGGAGCCTGCTTCTCCCTCTCCCGCTCCCGCTCCCCCTGCTTGTGTTCCCTCTCTCACTGTGTCTCTGTCAAATAAATAAATTCTTAAAATAAATAAATAAAAATAAAAATAAAAATTCTAGAGTATTCTAGATCTAGGGATTATTAATTATTTCTGAACCTTAGGATCAAATTGTTTCAAAAAGAAGATTTAGATGGTGTGTAAAATGTTTTCTCAGGTAGTAAAGGAACACATGTCCTCAGTGCTATACTTTCTTTTCTTTTTTTTTTTTTTTTTTGAGTCACAGGTCACTGATGAGCACTTCAACATTCCGTGTGATTGTTTAGACTTTAGCGTAATTTAAGTCTAACAGAAAACTTTGAATGGGTCCACTTTTGTGTGCAATAAGCACAGTGTACACAAGATGGCAGCCTCTCTTCCCTTAAAACAGTGTTAAAGATATTTCAATGTAAATATTGATTTTCCTCCTCAGAATAAATGAGCCTCCTGGTGAACAAGTTTAAATCAATCTTATCCCAAACCTAGTATGTAAAGAAACAGAAACAGCTACTCCTGTTTTGGGGACCTATAGTCATTCAATAATGCTCACCCCTAATCAAAAACAGCGCCAAATCGAAACTCAGTCTCATATTAGAAGTAGGGAAAGAAAAGGAAGGGGGGAGGAAGAGAAAAAAGAGCAAAAGAGGACAACAGAGAAAGGTAAACATAAAATTGAGTGTAGACAGTTAAAAACAATTTAAAGTTGGACCTTCCTGAAGGTACTAGCTAGCCATCTTTACTGCCCAAATGCAACAAAGAAAGTGTGTATTGTACAAAAATGTCCTTCACACTTGAAAGATGCCTGTAAAAGTAATCTTCAAAGCATACTCAGAGCAATAGGTTGAGTCTTTATGTACATTTATTTTTCACTAATAGTTTAAAAATCTGCAAAATAGAGATCTTATTTACATATTAAAATTATCTCCTTAGGGGCGCCTGGGTGGCTCAGTTGGTTAAGCAACTGCCTTCGGCTCAGGGCATGATCCTGGAGTCCCGGGATCGAGTCCCGCATCGGGCTCCCTGCTCGGCGGGGAGTCTGCTTCTCCCTCTGACCCTCCCCCCTCTCATGTGCTCTCTCATTCTCTCTCTCTCAAATAAATAAATAAAATCTTAAAAAAAAAATTATCTCCTTAGGCTCTCCCATTCCTTCATTTTTTTGTTGGAGATTTGGAATGCCCTACAATTGACATATATCGGGCAAAACAACTAAAACTATTAAAATTCAAATGTGTGAGGTTTCTAATAGCATGTGGCATACGGTAATAAAGTAAGAATAAACTAACATTTTTTCATAATAAGTACTATGAATATTCCAATGATTTTGAAATTTATGGCTAATGAAATTACATGATATGGCCCATAGATGAATTAAAAATAATACTGTGATGAAACACAGCACAGGGCTGAACTAAGTAAATTTCTTCCTTTGAAGAGTAGAAGGTACTTCAAGACACACTATAGAGAGAAGGTGTTTGTGACAGGAATAGGCTATTGATTTATATGAGTACTTTTTTTGGCTCGTTTTTCTCTTATAAATGCAGAGCTCAGGGTATGTGAGAAAAAACTCTACATTCATATTTGGGATAAATACAGCTTGCTCAATTCCCTTTCATTTGTGGTGTAAATTACAGGGGTATCTACATGCAATTTCCTGATAACGTCTGGGAGTACAGGTAGACTAAAATATGGAAGGGTGGTACTCACATTTTTTTTTCACACTGCTTTAGATAAATATGCTTTAATTTTGAATATAAATTATACATTAATTTGTGATATAAGAGCAACCACAATAGAGGAGTATCCTAGACGTCATTTTTTTCAATGGGCTTTTCTCCCACTGCCTCTGGGAGCTCCCTCTCTGAGCAGTAATTAATGCACTGGCTAGATACAATAGATATTCTTCACCATTCACAATTCTTTTTATTTTTTTTTCCCCAGAGGGACACAGTTTTCCCTGGAATTGAACGAGAATATATTACTATGTTTATTCAGCCATCATAACTCCCTAAAAAATCAAATAGAAGGAAATTAAAAAAAATTTAAGTACTTTAACTTTCCTATTTAAAAAAAATCAGAATATTAAAAAATTAGACCCTAAAGTTTCTGTGCTATTCTCAATCTTTTTTTCTTCTGGCTATCCCCATACTCTCCTGAAGTTGTTTCCTTGAGTGTCACCCGTAACTTTTAACCACCAATTCCGATGGGCTTTTCTTAGTCTTCTATCTGTGGGTCACACTGAATGTAGTTAACTCCACTGACTGGAATTTCTTCCTCCCCTCCTTTCCCCTCCCCCTCCCTTCCCTTCCTTTCTTTCTGATTCTGTGACTCCACTCACATTAATCCTATGGTGGGAAGAATATCCGCCACAGTCAGTTTTGCTTTTTATAGGCAGTGTGGTCTTAGCAAAGTCATTTAACCTCTCTGGTCTATAGTTTTTTGATCTTTAAAGTGAGAGGATTTCCCAAATTTCTCTGAGGAGAACAAAGGATCTCTAACAAGATTTCACTTACATGTCATTGACAGAGAACAAACCATTCCACATAAATGAGTTTTCCATAAACTAAAAATTGCCATGTCAAACACCAAGACCTGTTTTATTAATACATTTGAAGAAAATATTTCTAAAATTTATTGTTTTTCTCCTTTTTAGGTAAATAATGAATGTAATTTAAAAAAAAAATGGGTCAGAGCCTCATATCTTGATTATATATGTCTAGGAAATTGTCACTAAAGTTCTAGGATAACTAAGTTAAATCTTCTGTAGAAAACTGGTGAAACTTGGCAGAAATCTTTCAATTTCTGAACTCCCAAGGGAATGCTGCTAAAAGTCAGAAGATATCTCACAGAGAGATATTTATCACAGAAAGCCCCCCTCCCCCTGCCATGGGGTATTTCCATAATCTGTAATATATTCTATATATTCTTAGTTTGCTCTATTTCTTTTAATTTAGAGTTGTTATAAATTCAATGACAGTAATATTTCTGTTATTATATATGCCAGTGAATAAAAAGTGGTTCTTAAAATATAACAAATTAAAAGTGACTTGAGGTGTAAGGAGCCTGAGTTCCTGGATCTCTGTGTGGAGGGGAGCCATCTGCCAACGAGAAGCATGTGCCTTGGACTACTATGTGGGTGAGGAAAAAGCTTCTGTTACATTTGGGCCATTAAATATTTTAAGGGTGTGTTTATAGCAGCAGCTCAGCCTACCTTAACCAATACAGATACCTACATCTTGTGAATTCTAATTATTACAAATCGACTTACAACCACTGTTTAGCCTGTCCCACCTGATAAATGCTCCTAAACCCTCTGATTCTAATTCTTTTTTTTTTTTTTTTAAAGATTTTATTTATTTATTTGACAGAGAGAGACACAGCGAGAGAGGGAACACAAGCAGGGGGAGTGGGAGAGGGAGAAGCAGGCCCCCCGCCGATCAGGGAGCCCGATGCGGGGCTCGATCCCAGGACCCTGGGATCATGACCCGAGCCGAAGGCAGACGCTCAACGACTGAGCCACCCAGGCGCCCCCCTCTGATTCTAATTCTTAAAATCTCTCTAGAAATCAGCTCTGCCAGCATTGCCTCACCATTCTTTATCTAGATTCTTCTAAGAGCCTTCTGCCTGGTCTCCCTGCTTGCCTTCAAATCTCTTCCCCAAGTGCCGCCAGAGTTCTCTCTGTCATACACAAATCTGGCCACTTGATTCATCTGAGACTCCATTTTACTCCATCTTCCCCATACAAGCACTGCTGTGGGAAACCCAGGCCCCAGAACTCAGGCTCAGGGTTCGTTTTCAAAGCTTCTCTTATCCAGGGGATTTGGCATAAACTGGGTATATTTTTATTATTTTATACTCTTACCACGGGGCCTTCTGATCCTAATTTGGCTTCTGTGTCAGACTGAACCCTAACATCCATTTCTTTAATTTTTGTTTTAGTAATGGAGCCTCTGTGAGTTTAACAGCACATATGATCCCCTCATTAGAGAATTTCTTATCCTCTAAGCAATGGGTTTGGCCACATGATAAGTCCTTGCTGGTAAATTTGAGCAGAAGTGACACACGACTTCTGGATCTTCTGGTGAAAATTGGAGCAGTTGCTTTGAATCAGAGGAGGAAGCATGAGGTGATGCACGCAGAGCCCCTTCATCAGCCTCCGATCTCTCCTTTTTGGACTCAGTGTAGGACAACACCTCTTTTTGAAGCCACTGTACCTATGGGTCTCTTTTTACCAGAAGCTTGGCTTGCACTCTAAGACACCTTTCTGAGTATGTTTCTTATTATAATGATTTATTTGACTTTATACAGCTAATCAATCTTATTTGAGTTCCAGTCCATCCATTTCATAAGATCAGGTGATATGTACTTGCATTTCCCACAGCCTGGCCACTCCTGAGCCCGGGGACTTCTCACTTACAGAACTGCAAGATAAAATCTAGTCAAGAAAAGAAAAAAGGTCGAGGTGGGAAGGAACCAACTTACCTGAATACTTACTAGATGCCTGGGACTTTTCATTTAGTTTTAACTCTAGCCCTGTGAGATGAGTTAAACCAGCACATAGGAGGCATCCAAAAGATGTCTGCTGAATAAACTGATATTCTTAGTACTTTACAGATGAGTAAACTGGCTCAGAGAGGTTAGGCTGCTTGACCTGGTTATGGGATCTATTTGATTCTAGATTCCAAATGTACTCCACTACACCATGATGCATGCCTACCTACCGCAAGCTTTTCCAATCAACTGATATGTCCCACCTATCTCAAACTACCATTTTTGAGCTCAGTCCTCCCACATGGTAGCCCCATCAGAGATAGGAAGCGACAGAGCTCACTGAACTTGGCAATCTTTAATTCCGAACCATAATCACGGCAGACTCGCAGTTAGACAAGTATGGGTGAATGTGACTGGGGAGCTGATTCATTTAGTGTCCTTTGCCTCCATCTGACAGAAAATCTCACGAGAGCAAGAATTCTTCTGCATCCCAGAACCTACCATGAACCTACCAGGTGCTCAACTGATCAATAAATATTTGTTGACTTGTATGAATAACATACCTTACCATTAATATACTGGCTTTGCTGAGCTGGGCACTTATTCAGAGGCCTAAAACTGGGGTTCTCTGTAAAGAAGGAAATTGTCCAATGGTGCTCCGCAGAAAAACCTAATCAAAAAGTATAAAATTTTTTAATGTATTTTGAAGGGGTTGAAAGCTTATTTTCACTCCATCCACAGCAGAGGTGGTTTGGTGCCATGTAGGGTGGTGGTGGAGAGCTTGACCTCCAAGTTAGAAAGCCTGGGTTCTAAGGTCAGCTCTAGCATCTACTAGCTGTGTGAATTGCAAAAAGACACCTAACTCAGAGGAAACTGAAGGTGGTATAAAACCTGATGAAGGTCATTGTGACAGTTTAATTACTTAATCCGTATAAAGTACTTGGCACAGTTACTAGCACAAACTAAACCTTCAATAACAATTAGCAATTAATCTTATTCAACATGGAGACAAAGTAACATAATTACATCACAATTTGAAAACTTGAACATAACAAAATTGAAATAAAGAACTACAAACATATCAAAATGGATATCAAATCTCTGAATTCCCATGTGGAATAATTCATTTCAGTTGAGATAACAGTTACAAGTTAGCTACTTTCCTTAATCATTTAAGAATACATTAAACACACAGCAGAAAAGTAACGATTATTTTCCAGGGATTTCTCCTTCCCAGTTATGTTAGAGATAGCAACTCTATTGGATTTTTTTAAAAAGAAAAACTAGCCTAGAAATAATTATAAACATTCCATGAATAAACATAAGTATAAGGAAGTATCATAAAATATGACATTAAAATAACTGAAGACCATAGGACATAACCACTAAAACAAAACAAAACAAAAGTTATTACAACCCTAAGAAGAAAACAAAATCTTCATCAATCAAAACCATAAATAATAGCAATGCAAATAGTTTTATGACCCTTGTTGATAGATTACCAACATTAACTGAACAAATTTCAAGACAACTATATTGCATTATGATTAAAATGCATCACAGATGCATGGTCATGGAATTATATGTTCCTTGGCATATCCACAAATTCAATTTGAGAAAAAAGAAGTCAGTGGTCTCCTATGTGTCTCCCTGCTTCTTGTCTTCCCCACTCCAACTCATTCTCCACAATCCTATGCCTAGAATTTTTTTTTTTTTTTTTGGACACAAAAGTCTGCTGTTACTCCCTTGCTTTAACTTCTTCATTGCTTTCTCACTGATTTCAGAATACAGTTCAAATGCCTTGGCAGGTCATACAAATGTTTCTCCGTGAATTTCTCCAGACTCCTGTTTTGCCAGAATAAAACTTGCAGCGCCTCAAATTCACAGCTTCTTTCCCATGCCTGTGCCCCTCCTCATCTCTTTCCCTTTGCCTTGAATTTGACAGTCTCCACCATCCTCAGTCCTCTTCTGGTACCAAATGCGAGTCTCCCTGCTGTGCAGACGTCTTTCCTGCCATCCTGTGGACACTACTTGGCCCTTCTCTTTTTTTTTTTTTTTTTTTAAGATTTTATTTATTCATTTGACAGAGATAGAGACAGTGAGAGAAGGAACATAAGCAGGGGGAGCGGGAGAGGGAGAAGCAGGCTTCCCGCTGGGCGGGGAACCCGATGCGGGGCTTGATCCCAGGACCCTGGGATCGTGACCTGAGCTGAAAGCAGACGCTGAAGGGCTGAGCCACCCAGATGCCCCTATCTGGCCCTTCTCTTATGCTCCCAAATATCCTCTGCAACAGCACCTGTCGCAGTGAGGACTTGTTAACTTCTGAGGGCTGGTTTCAGGCACGACTCCTGGGTCATCATCTGTGATCAAGAACTGTTGGCTGACTGACAACACTCATGTACACCTGAATAAAGGAGTGTCTGTCTCATGTCAAAATAACACAGAAACTAGTAAGGGAACCAGTATGTAAGTTGTCTAATCTTTATTTCCTGCTCTTCCCCGCTCCCTTATTCACTAGCATCCTAAGAATCTCATTTGGATTTTATTCTCAAATTCTGAATCTGAACTATGAGGAGTTTAATATCAAAGCAGCATTGAGCCACCACTCCCACCCTAGTAAGCATTCTGCATTGCCACTTTCCCCAACTATGGCGACGGACAGTCACTGTAATTCCTAAAGATGGTCAGGCTGTCCCAGTTTTACAAAGTGCTTTTAGACAATCTTGTGTTAGTAGCAATCTGCTTAGAGTGTTTATTTATTTGATAGAGAGACTGATTTGGATTTATTCAGAACAATCAACTAGAAATCATACCAGAATAAAGGTGGATGAATGTGCTTGTGACATATGTCTTCTATGATTATGTCAAATGTCCAATAAATATAATAAACATACAGTAAGCAGTGCCACATTTTCATGCAAAATACTTAGAAGAAAGGTTATTTTTTTTTGTATACAGAGAAATTATGGCTGACAGTGCTACCTTTCACTGACATCTCTATTTTCTTCTTCTTTACAGGTAAGTAGCTAAATTACATTTTCTATTCTTTTTATGAAAGAGGCCATGTGACTAAGGACTGGGTTCTGGCCAAAGGAATGAGAGCTGAAGTTGTAGCCTAGCCATGACATCTTCCCATGTGCAATCTTCTCTCTTCTTTCCCAATGCTGAGAGAGCAGGACCACAGGAGAGATGAGGGCAGGACCACAGGAGAGACAGACTCTGGAGTTCCTGAATGAACCAGTAGCACTGCCACCAGCTACAATGGACTATGAAGTGATAAATAAATTTTTATTTCATTAAACCACTGAGAGTTGAGCGTTCATCTTTTTCAGGTTCTAACACTGCTTACCTTAACTAATACAAAAATTGATTCCAAGAATGGGTGCTGCCATTAAAAAAAAAAAATCCCTAAAATATGTGGCATTGACTTAGTGGTTAGGTGGTGGGCAGCAAGGTAACACTGAAAGGCTGGAGAGTCTTGTTAGGCCACGGTCAGCATTTGGTAAAACTGCTCCTGTGATAACCTGCAAGGCAAACTACCTGCTATCAAACCTAAGCTGGAGGGGACATGGTTGGAAAGAGCCAGAATACAGGTGTATATTTTCCATAATTGATTGCCTTTAGTAAATAATCATAAGAAAGAGGTGAGTTCAGATGAAAAGAGGCTGATTTGCAAGTAGAAACGAAGTAAAGAGAAGAACTGAAAAGGCTGTTTTTAGATCCCAAATAATAGAAAATAATACTGAAAAAAACCTTTGAACAACAAAAGCTCATTAAGACAGCCTAAAGACAAGTGTCACATTGGCCTTCCCATGCAAGCACCACAGCCTTAAGGTACCTGTCATTGTGTTAAAACGGAGAAGCAAAGAAATAAATCATGCCTGAGGAGTCTATGAAAGAACACTACATAGGGTTGTTGGCACTGGGAAGACAACTAAGTTTTTGAGAGAAAGACATTAGTTGGTTGAGATACCTGATCTTGCACCAGCAGGAAGCAGGATTATCAGTCTACTTCCTATCCATTTCAGACTTGGCTATAGAGAATAAAGAACTTCTCAGATGGTGGAGACAGTGTTACAGAGAACAATAAACAAGAGGATTCTCCCCAGATAGTAGAATTCTACTCAAGCAACTTCCCTACCCTCCAGCTAAGTAGCCTTCATAAAGTCTGTCCATGGAGATTTCAGAATTGCTATGGACAAGGAACTGCTATGTGTCTCCCATGCTTTTCATTTTGGTCATTATCTGTTGGATGTATATGGTGAAGTGGTAGGCAGATTTATATCTCAAAGGGCTACAAAGAACCCCATTTGGACCCAATAAAGGATTTCCTTTCATTCAGAGATCCTGGACTTGGAGCTGGATACAGTGACCACAAGGGACTCTGGGCTGTTTCCCTTGGGGAAGGGTAAATGTCTTCTATGTGCGGAAGGAAGAGTGGACCAGATATTTGGTGACCAGAAAAGTGGAATGCAGTCAGTACTGCTACTGCTTAGCTATCTACATGTTTTCTTCTTCTTCCTGAGCACATAGCTGGCCTTATAGCTCCCAGCCTCCTGTAAAACTGGGAATGGACAAGTATCTGCATTTGGTCAATTGAGTATAAGCCAAGAAGATGATGTGTCACTTCTAAGCCTGGCATATGAAAAACCTCCCATGTGTGACTCTTTCTCTATTTTCTCATCCACGGGCTGAAAAGACTTGAGGATCAAAAGGTGTAAAAGGGAGAAATCTAGTACAATTGAATCCACATTGCTTCTATTCCCCTTGATGCTGTGACCTATAGCTTAGGAACTTCTGCTTCGCCCTGCATGTAGGCATGTTAACTAGTGGAAGGAATTTTGCTTACAGGTGAGATTTGCAAAAACCACTCTTTACCCAAAGCCTACCTCACCTAAGGAGATAAGGAAGTCATCATCTCAATTCCTTTAAGACTGAGGAATGGTCAAGACTCAGGAGGGATTGAAACCACACCCCATGAGATTGAACTAACAGAAAAGATAAAGCTTGTTTTTCCCTAATCAGCTATTGTGTCTTTTCAGACCCCACTAGCAAACCCACTAGCTGTCTCTACAGAAGTCTGGACCCAAGGTCAACTTGAGTTGGTATGATTCCAGCCTATGAACAAGCAAGACCCTGCATTCCTTACCTGAGATAATGAGCCTAAGACTCCATCCAGTTTATATCAGCTCTCAGAGCATGCCCATAGCCCCTTCCCTTGTCCTAAGATAACTTCCTCACATCAGAAGGTGATTTGGATTCATTCTGATGTTGTCTTTACCCTAAGTGAACATGGAATATATATTTCCTATATGTTTGCTCAATGGGCATGCTCCATCTGTCCTCATGAATAGTCATAAGTTTCCCTGTCCTTTTCATCAGTATGTATGTATGTAATCTCAAACCCTAGGATTATAAAAAATCTTGTTCTCTCTCCCTTCAGGGAGGTGGATTTGAGGCTTGTCCTCCTGTCTCTTCCTTTAGCTTCCTCTGGAATAAACCCCTTCCTTACTGAGTACCTGAAGTCTCAGTGATTGGCTTCACTGTGCATCAGGCAGATGAACTTGGGTTTGGTTACAGAGGGAATTAGTAATACTAGATGGGGAAAAAAGTTGAGTCCCTTAATGACCGTGTGGAGCAGAGTTGGGGCCCCACTCTCCAATGCTGACCCCTACCGGGCTATGATAAGAGCCAGATATAAGATTCTATTATGTTAAATCACTGCCATTCAGCACTGTTTTCCCTTTAAAACTGAGTGATGATAATAGTCTTATAGAAAATGAAGTCTTAGAATTGGAGGGGACTTTGTCCAGTCTTTCCCTGAAAACAAGAATCCCAGCTACAAAACTGACAGATGACAGATGGTCATGGAATGCAGACGTAGTCAGAATACTTTCAGCTCAGCAATTCAGTATTTGTGGAACACATACACTGTGTGATATAGTATTTCATTTTGACCAGGTTATAAAATGTTACAAAATGTATGTTACAGAGCTAACCTGCTTCCTCTGAATCCTTAGAGCTACAAGAAAATAGCCAGTCCCTGTTTCACAGATACTCCTTCCAAGCATATGCAGTCCCTAATACTTCTTTCATTGGCACAATTATATCTCTAAGGTCATTAAAATAAAGATATAATAAGCTAATCTTCTCATCAATTATTTTTCAATGAGAGAATTTTTGAAGGATAAGCTTCCACAAGTAAACAATGAAAAGGAAAGATTTTTATTTTCAAAGTACAAGTTTTAAAGGAATGATTACAGTTGTGTCCATATCCCTGGATTATCAATTAAAGGCTTTTCTTCAATTATCATATTATTTGATATGGTCAATAGTTATGTAAGTTTTATAAGCAAGTAAAAAAGATAAGCAAAACAAAATGTTAACACCTACAACATAACTAAAATACTTGAGGAACAATGAAAAAACCTTCACCCCTTATGCTAAAAACAGTTAAGTGCTTAATGTGACAAGTGACTTCAAAACTTGCAATTATCCTGCTAAAGCAGGTCATCACCAACAGAGGCAAAGATGGCAGATACAGGACAGTAGCAGGTGTTGTGCATCCTTTTTCCTATCCTCAACACTCTCGCCTTCAGTTCTCTGTCAGGGTGTGGAAAAGTCCATGGTCTGCACTGGTAAGTTTCACAAAAACTGTAGAACCAACCTAAACACTACATTTCCCCATGATCCACTCTTTCCTGCCTTCTGCCTTTCTGCCAAACTTGCTATTTTTTCCACTTCCATTAATATTCTGTTACTTTTTAAATGAAGGCAGGGCTTTTTCCTAATAAAAGATTTGAGCTGGTTTGCAGAGTGAATGAATTCCCCAGCTGGTATACTTTTCCTTTTCTGAAATACATTCATGCTTTCAATAATATTTACTGTGTGTCTATTATGTGCTAGGCATTGGGCATTCAGTAGAACAGAAAACTAAGTCTCTATTCCCAAGGAGCTTTCATTCTAGGGGAGGTAAACTGCTAAGAAGGTGGGGGGTAATATGTTATGTGGTGATCGGTCCATGCAACAACATAAAGCCACGGGTAAAGGGATGGTGATCAGAGGGGCCTCCTATTTTAGATAGGGTGCCAACAGAAAACCTGCCCTGTAAGGAAACATTTGAAAAGGAACCTGAAGCAACAAGGAAGCATTTCAGGCAAAGGAAGCAGCAAGTATGGAGGCTCTGAAGAATTCCTAGTATGGATGGAGTGAGTGACCTAGAAAGTGAGTGGGAGGTGATGAAATCAGAGCTTATTGAAACAACAGACTTTGTGGGGCCTTACAGAACCTTGGTAAGGACTTGGAGTTTCTCTTTAAGTGAGTTAAAACAGAAGAGCAAGTGAATAAGTACACTAAAATCATTTAAGATTGCCTTGTCTGATGTCAAAAGACCAGTCTTTGATTAGAGAATACACCAACACCTGAAAAATAGGATGTACTCAAAGGGCCAATTATAAAAGGGCAAGTATATTGTTTTCTTCAGTTACTCAAAGTAATTTTTAAATTTAAGCCAGCCGGTCTGAAATATTTTGACAAAGGCAGCCTAAAGGTTAATAACGAATGTAAAACAAATGTGAATTTTTATACTTCTCATCTTCGTGTCTACACTACATCCTTTAAAATTTAGATTTCTAACTTATATCTAATACAATATAATTGAATATAGAGTATATTCAGATTCTGTCATGACTCCTGTTGATGTCAATATTATCTTATTTTGATATTAGTATAAAAATAAAATAGATTTGACAACCAACATTCATCACTAGACTATCATATTTAAGACAATGAGAATTCATTCAACGTTAATGGTCAGCTTAGCACATCATGAGACAGTCATTACTGGACACTGGTGGTAAATGTTCTCCCTGCTGGGGTAGGAGGAATTCTGAAACGTACCCCCAAGATTTCTCATCCCAATCCCTGGACTGTGAATATGATGAGATCTCATATCTGTGATTGTGCTGCTTATAGGACAGAAGGGATTTTGCAGATGTAATTAAGGTTACTAATCAGTTGACTCTGAGTTCACCAAAAGGGAGATTGTCAGGGTGGACCTAATTTCATCTAATTTCCTTTAAAAGCACAGGGTTTTCTCTACTTGGTAGCAGAAAGTCACATTTGAAGCATGAGGGTTATTTGATGTGCTATTGCTGGATTGAAAATAAAGGGGGCCACATGGAAATGACCTGATACTAGCTTCTAGCAGCTGAAAGAAAACCCTGACTGGCAGAGAGCAAGAAGGGAGTGGCATCAGTCCTGTAGCCACAAAGAAATGAATTCTGCCAGTACCAAGAATAAACTTGGAAGTGGACCCTGAGCTCCAGATAAGAGTTCAGCCCAGCCGACACCTTGATTTTAACCTTGTGAGACTGAGCAGATAACCCAGTCATGCCGAGCCCAGATTCCTGACCTACAGAACCTGTGAACTACTAAATGGGTATTATTTTAAGCTGCTAAACTTGTGGACATTAGTTACAAAGCAATGGAAAACTAATGAGTCTACCTTGAAAAATGTATTTATGGTATAGGCAGAGAAATAAAAAAAAAATTAAAAAGCCAGAAGGAAACTTACTTGAACCTAATAAAAGCCTTCTTTATATTAAAA